>NC_083571.1:83328887-83456387 GCF_027579695.1 Neoarius graeffei
TTAAAGGCTGAGGTTGAGCCTAGCCAGAGGGGAAAAAAGGGAAATCCTGCAGTCATTCAGCAGCTATCATCTGGAAGGTAGGCTGTGTCAGAGTAGAGCGATTGGATTATTGTATTGGTTTACGAATAATGTCGGGTTTATATATTGTAAATTGCTTTGGACAAAAGCATCTGCCAAATACCATATAGGCTCAAGAAGCAAAAGCTAAGTCAGAGAAGTATAGGCTAACCATTTTAATGCAAATACTGTCAAACTTTGGAAACAATAAACATACTATACTTAAATAATTCCTTGTCTATGTATTTGTCCAAGCTTCTTCAACTTCTTAACTCCCCTGATCATTCCAGATGTTGGATGGTATTTGTAGGCTATTTGTTTAACCCTAACCCTAACCTCTCAGCTACATGTTAGTCACTTTGAATAAAAATTTAAGCTAAATGACTGTAATGTAGTGTAATGTTTGAATAATGTGCAATATCTAAACAAGAATTATATAGAATTAATGTTAATGATTCAGGTCCAAAATGCAGTGGTTAGTGGAAAGACAGGAATCACATGTACAGATGAGCAGTGTATGATGCTGGACAACACGTCTTGGAAGTCCGTTTGTGCTCAAAACAGATTCCCATCCATCCATTATCTGTAGCCGCTTATCCTGTTCTACAGGGTCGCAGGCAAGCTGGAGCCTATCCCAGCTGACTACGGGTGAAAGGCGGGGTACACCCTGGACAAGTCGCCAGGTCATCACAGGGCTGACACATAGACACAGACAACCATTCACACTCACATTCACACCTACGGTCAATTTAGAGCCACCAATTAACCTAACCTGCATGTCTTTGGACTGTGGGGGAAACCCACGCGGACACGGGGAGAACATGCAAACTCCACACAGAAAGGCCCTTGCCAGCCGCTGGGCTTAAACCCAGGTTTAAAACAGATTCCATTCATAAAATCTTTAAGTTTTAGCAAGTTGTTTGTGCACCCAATGGCACATGTTGAACCAGAAAAAGACGTTATCCTCTGACTAAAACATGACTGTTGAAGCTAGCTCCACTCAGCTATGTTCGACTCCCTCAGCCATAGCTACTTGGATAAACCGGAAATCAAAGATCGGCACTGGGAGAGGCAGGTGTCATGGCAACCCCCATTGTCTCTCGGAGGAAAGCTGTGGATAAGCCTTGTACGGCATAGGTCCCATATGTGGTAAGTGCGTGGCATTTCGCTCCACCAACATCCCTGCCCTGCCCTGTCCCGACCCACACCATCCGGCAGTCTTCAGCAAGGGGTACTTGGGATGATAAGAGAAAATGCCTGTGACCCAGATACCAGGTTTCTGACAAGCAAGACAAGTGAGATGCTTCTCAACGAATAAATCTACAGTACAAAACTTAATTTAAACAGGGAGTCTATCTGTCTGTCTCTGTCTAAAGAAAATATAGGTACTGTCATTGGATATTTGTTTATTGGTTTTCCAGTAATTAGCTTCTCTGATGTGCCTCTGTGACTCTTACTCTTTTTCAGTCTTCCCCAAAAATCGCTTAAGCTTTTATTTTTCTACTTTCTTTCACAAAGACTCTGTTTTTGGTTTTTTTTTCAGAAATGTGATACCAACAAGGTTAAGATGCTGGACATCATGTATACCTGGATTGATTACTATCTTGGACTAACTATTAACAAATCCCAATTGTGTTTTAACATTTACTGAAGAAAACATTACTTTTACATATTTTCTAAAAATCAAGGTCACTTGTTGTGATTTTGAATGAGTAGTTCATGGTTATGGATTACACAGACAATATGCTAGTCAATATGATGGACTGATGAGTGTGTAAAGAGATCACAACATGTGAAATGTCATCATAACGAAGAGTTTAATGGGAGGATACACACCATGCCCTGTACTGTGTGCGTACCAGATTTTTGGAAAGAATTGTTGCATGCGATTATGTGGATCATGAAGTAAAATGCTGTGACACAACAAGTCAAACAACATAGTCAGTCTTTTCACTCTAGACTACAGTACTCCTGAGGAGAAGGACCTGAACTAAGAGGGTAAAAGTTGAAAGATCTGGGAGAAAGAAAAGGGAGAGATGTCATGTGGAACCTAAAAAATCCGTGCATTTGCATTATTTACTTCATTTTTGCATAATGTGTGGCAGCCTGAGCAAAGCGTTCAGGTGTTCAGATGCAATTCTTTGCATTATGGAAAACAACCACTTTATTTATGAATGAATTAATCAAACCTTCCTATGAATAATACACTTTGACATCTCAGCTTTAAACGTTATTTTACCAAAATGATGTGGATGGGTTTTTTTTTTTTACATTTAATTTTTAATTACTTTTTTGTTTAATTTCTAATTTTGCAAAGATCACAGGTCAGAGATGTCCAGATCATCTGCTCAAGATGTTGAGATAGTGGAATGTTGCTTTTACCGAGATAATTACATGAATAATTATATAAATTGAAGCAAAACTGATTTAATGCTTTTCTGATTTGATGAGATATTAGGTCTCCAGTCACCTTCAAAAAGTCACTGACAAAAAACATGATTCCTTTTAGCATTCAACACACATTTAGACTAGGACTAGCATAAAAGAACATTACACACACCATGCTCTTGATATTTCATAATAGGAAATTCATTTTTTTAAAAGCCACGATAAGAAGAAGAACTTTATTCATCACACGGACATTTGTCAAATTCCTCTCTGCATTTAACCCATCTGAAGCAGTGACCACACACATGTAGACACACGTGAGCAATGAGCACACACACATACCCAGAGCAATGGGCAGCCATGCTAACAGCGCCCGGGGAGCAGTTGGGAGTTAGATGCCTCGCTCAAGGGCACCTCAGCCCAAGGCCACCCCATATTAACCTAACCGCATGTCTTTAGACTGTGGGGGAAACCAGAGCTCCCAGAGGAAACCCACACAGACACAGGGAGAACATGCAAACTCCACACAGAAAGGCCCCTGTTGGCCGCTGGGCTCGAACCCAGAACCCTGTTGCTGTGAGGAGACAGTGCTAACCACTACACCACTGTGCTGCCCAATAATAATAATAATAATAATGAGAACAGAAATAAAATTAATTAATTATCAGCGCAAATTATGTCACTAAAATATGTGAATCAGTGCTATTTCAGACTTTCTGTAAGACCAAAATGTGAATTTCCTTATTTCCATTCCCATGACCCTAAACTTGGCATTTCCCATTTTCACTCCTTCAGCCTTTTCTCCATGTAGTACAGGCTGATGCCACCATTCTCTCATCCCTGATGAGAGTCACTCTGTTTGATTTGGCCTCCCAGCCTTCTCCCCAGTGTACCTGACTCTTTTTATAGTGGGCTGTATTCATTAATAGGGAAGGGCATCTCTGGAGAGCATGAAGCTCATTATAGAGCTACAACTCATCTGGGTGCTGCTGGCTTCATTTGGGATCCTTGCTCTGCAGGTCAGCCTTTGCTGACACCTTTTCCTGATTTGGATGTCTTTGGTGAGAATTCTCCCACCTCAATCTCATCTCTTTCCCAACTAATCCACCCCTCAAGACGGAGGGAGAGAGAAAGATACTTTGTGCGTCACTGGAGTGTAATGAGGTTTGATAATGAGTCTCTCTCACACATTATCCCTAAGTAATAACTTTCTCATTATAAGCAACAAATCCAAGTGAATGTCATTGCAGAATTTATTGGGCTTTTTTTTTGTGGATCTATAAAACTGTAAAACAGAGACCATTGGAGAGAATCTACCCAACACCCGAAAGATGCTATATGGGATAGTCAAGTAAATACCTGCCTAATTAAAATGATTAATCCGAGAGTTTAAATAAAATTGAAACGTCAGAGAGAGATTTGGTTCATTAGGTATACCTACACTGCCCGGCCAAAAAAAATCCATCCATTATCCGTAACCTCTTATCCTGTGCAGGGTTGCAGGCAAGCTGGAGCCTATCCCAGCTGACTATGGGCAAGAGGCAGGGTACACCCTGGACAAGTTGCCAGATCATCGCAGGGCTGACACATAGAGACAAACAACAATTGACACTCACACCTACGGTCAATTTAGAGTCACCAATTAGCCTAACCTGCATGTCTTTGGACTGTAGGGGAAACTGGAGCACCCAGAGGAAACCCACGCAGACATGGGGAGAACATGCAAACTGCACACAGAAAGGCCCTCGTCGGCTACTGGGCTCGAACCCAGAACCTTCTTACTGTGAGGCGACAGTGCTAACCGCTGTCCCCCCCAAAAAATATTTAGTTGGATCACCCAGCTTTGATGAAGGCATGCATTTGCCATGGCATTGTTTCAACAAATGTATGCAAAGTCACAACATTTAGTTCCATTCAGAGTTGCATTAAATTTTTTTGCCAAGATCTTGTATTGACAACAGGAGAGTTGAACCACTCCGTAAAGTCTTCTCCAGCACATCCTAAAGACTTTCAATGGGGTCAAGGTCAGGACTCTGTGGTGGTTAATTCATATGTGAAAACGATTCCTCATGCTCCCTGAAACACACTTTCACTTTCTGAGCCCTAATTTTATACCTGTGCAATCAGGGAAGAAAAAAATCCACTAATGTGATAACCTGGTCATTGAGTACATTCAGGTCGTCAGCTGACTTCATTTTATTGCCCCATAACATTGCTGAGTCTCAACCTGACCAACTGAAGCAATCACAGATCATAACACTGCTTCCAGAGACTTGTACAGTGGCCAGTATGCATGATGGTGCATCACTTCATGTGCTTCCCTTCTTATCCTAACACACCTATCATTCAGGAATCGGGTAAATCTGGATTTATCAAACTGCATAACCTTTTGCCATTGATACAAAGTCCAATCTTTATACTCCCTAGCAAATTGAAGTATTGTCTCCTGATTAGTCTCAATAACAAGTGGTTTTCTTAAAGCTAGATGGACTTTCGATTTCATAAAATCGGTGAAATTTAGTTCCCTCTGAAATTTAGTCATTGTGATACATGTTTATTTCTGTAATATCTCATAAAATATCAGGTCATTCTGTAGCTGGGAAGTTGTTTAATGTGAGGGGATTCCTGAGCAAATAATGTGCATGAAATCGCTCGCTTCGCACAGTCAAACAAATAGAGGAAGTTCATATGCTCATGCGCAGGTTTACCTTTGACCGTGCACTGACAGTTACATCATTCTGTCGCTAAACAAACAGCTGATCACAGTGAGGTGCTCGCTGACCGCCAATATTTATTAGTTTGGTCCTGCGTTTCCTTTCCTTCGCAACATAACGTCTTTTCTTCTTGTAGTCGGTCTTTCAAGTTTCATTCGCACACTCACATCCTCCATTTTTCTCTCCTGTTTCAAATTTGTATCCCATAATGCCTTGCGTGAACAGGGAAAGCCCACCACGTGATGCATGAGGTAGTATCTTGAACTGGGTCATAGTGAAGCAGGAAAAAATAGCGAAGAATTTAGGGCCACGTGGCCCTGAATTAATTAATTGTTCTAGCTTAAAAAAACAAATAAAATTGGAAGTCTGTGATTCGAATTCAGTAGCTTTTGGTCCACTAAACAAAAATAATTGGGTGTCAGGGAGAATCTTTTTATGACCTACACTTGAAAAATCTGAAAGGCAGTATAGCTTTAAGACCACACAGTTGTTTAGTATCAATCCTGGGAGTTCTGATTGTATTGTGAGTGTGGAAATGCTCTTAATTTCACTATTAAACATAGCCGTGATTTCCAGTCAATTTTTTATGATCTGACTTCACCAAACATTTAAGTGATTTTCAATCACAGTCAAGATTTTTTTCCAGCCACAATAATTCTGTGAAGTTGACGGTTCTCCACTATCCTTCCAGCTTTTAATAATGCATCAGAGAGTTCTTAATCCAATTTCAGTCATTTCAGCAATCTCTTTAGTTGTTTTCTTTGCTTGATGTGGGCCAATAATTTGATCTTCTGAAACACAGTAATATCTTTTCCATGAGCACTGGATACGTCTTCCGATATGATTGCTTAAGAAATGAGAAGCTACTCACTGCATCAGTTAGGGTTAAAAGAATTGTTACCCACTGACGCATATTAATCACTACATGAAATTATTGAGTCAAAGGGTCTTGCTCATTTCAAACCAAATGGCTTTTTTTTTTTTTTGGCCAGGGAGTGTATATATAATGTCTATATAGTTATTTTTTTAAACGTCTTCCAGCTTTAAATAAATAAGTAAATAAATAAATAAACCAATCTGGCTAATGTTTGATAAACTTTCCAGTTTGACTTCACAAGGAATAGCACACTAAATTACTGATTTTGTGTAGAAATATAGATAAATACTTTAGGTACGTACTGAAATTCCTGTTCATGCGCTGGTGCTTCTATTACAGAGCTAAGCTTTGTGCTGTTTGAGCTATAAGTGAGGGTTGCACTTCAGCTGGGAATAACTAACTAGAGAACTGGCACAGACTCAGTATTGTTGACCTTAAATCTTAAACAGACAGAGAAGGGATTTAGCATTTTAGAAACTATCTACAGTACACTGTGTATACGTTTGTCAGTGTATGGGCGATTCTGTGTATAACATAATCCTGATGAGAAGATATATGTCATTATCAGTTATTTTTATTATAAATACATTTTGCAAACACAGAAATGCCTATAAAGCTTTATGAGAATGTCGTAGAGCTTCACAGTAACTTAAATTAGTTTCTGGGATTTACAGAGAGCAGATGGAGGGAGGGGCAGCCTTCGCCTTCAATGAGAGATTTAAACTGATGGCCTAAAATTAGAACTTAATGGGCTTTACTCATGCCTGTCACTCATGCCTGCTCCAAAAGATAAGTGCGCACGCACACACACACACACACACACACTTGATTATTTATCTAACATCTTTTCATTAACTGAGGCTTGGAGATAAATATGTAAAATATAAAAGAGATGAATGAGACATGTCCTGAGACACGTTCTGATACATACATGTTGGTGTGATTCTTATAAATAGTTTTTGTAGGCTGCTTGGCTCTGTCCACAAACAAAGTCAAATACATTGCATATGCACTGGTAAATAGGTTTTCATCAACTCAAAATAAATATCAAAGTACAAGGTAAACCTTATGATCAGAACAGATACAAAGCTGAATCTCAGGACAAAATGTACTGTATTCACCTGTATTTATAAAGGTATAATCAGTAGAGTAGTACCCTCAATGGTATGTCATTTGTACCATTGTACTATCATTTGTACCTTTATATACCTGACAAAATGCATTTGGTGTAACTTTAAGATTCATTTAAAGGATTGGGACCACTGTGGTACCTTTGAGGACACACTGGCATCATCTCATTATCTCTAGCTGCTTTATCCTGTTCTACAGGGTCGCAGGCAAGCTGGAGCCTATCCCAGCTGACTACGGGCGAAAGGTGGGGTACACCCTGGACAAGTTGCCAGGTCATCACAGGGCTGACACATAGACACAGACAGCCATTCACACCTACGGTCAATTTAGAGTCACCAGTTAACCTAACCTGCATGTCTTTGGACTGTGGGGGAAACCGGAGCACCCGGAGGAAACCCACGCGGACACGGGGAGAACATGCAAACTCCGCACAGAAAGGCCCTCGCCGGCCACGGGGCTCGAACCCGGACCCTCTTGCTGTGAGGCGACAGCGCTAACCACTACACCACCGTGCCACCCCACTGGCATCATAGTATATATAAATGTCTACCCACCCCTGTTACAACTGCAGCTTTTTGTGATGTAAAAAAACCCAAGATAAATCATGTCATCTTTTTCCATCTTTAATTTGATATAGCTACCAACAAAATTCAAGAAAAAAAAATTATATAATTTTTTTTTTTTTTTTTTGGGGGGG
This sequence comes from Neoarius graeffei, assembly GCF_027579695.1. Lineage (NCBI taxonomy): Eukaryota > Metazoa > Chordata > Actinopteri > Siluriformes > Ariidae > Neoarius > Neoarius graeffei. The sequence goes on from NC_083571.1 coordinate 83,336,752, forward strand.
GGAACAAAACAAAGAAAAAAAACTTACTGTCAGGTTAAAGCCTGAACTGGCAGAAACTGTTTCCCAGAACACACCGCAGCATACAATCATGGCTGCTATGGACTACATTTCCCAACACCATAGACTTTGTCACGTTCACAGTCACCTGATTTCCAATCATACACACCTGAATACAATCATCACCACCACCACACAGGATATAAGAACTCCATTTTCACAGCCACTTTGCAAAGTAATGCTTACTGTATATTTACCTAAACTTGCCAAGCTTTGATTTCTGTGTATTGTTATTCTGGTTTTTTACTTTGTTCTGCTCACAATTTGTGGTCTTGGCTTTTACCCTTATATTGATATTTGTTGATCGCCTGGCCTCTTGCCTGTTTTTTGAGCACTTTTGGAATCACTTTCACCAGTCTCTTTAATAAAACTTCAAACTGCATTTGTATCTGCCGTTGCCTCCAGCTCATGACACAACCTGGTTGCATAAGTTTGCACACCCCTTAACTAATACTATGAAATTCTAAGAGGATCTTCTGTGTGCAGCCCTCTTCAAGCCATTCCACAGGTTTTTGATAGGATTTACATCTTGGCTCTGACTTGGCAATTCCAAAATTTTGATCTTCTTTTGTTTGGAGGGACGTCCTGCTCTTGGTAAAGTCATTGTGGTGCCCCATTTTCTCCACTTGTTGATAATGGCCTTCATGGTGGTTCATGGTACATCTAATGTTTTGGAAATTCTTTCATACCACTCTCCTGATCGATACCTTTCCACAATGAGATACCACATATGCTTTATAAGCTCTTTGGCTTATATGTCAAGAAAATCCCACAGAAACAACTGACCTTTATTTGCAGGTGTATGATAATGAATCTTGGCCATGAGTATAAATGTGATTGTGCTTAGAATTAAGCAGTCACATGCCCCATTATAAAAGGATGAGCAAATTTCTCTAACCAGGTTATTGTAAGATTTTTAGATAAGATTTTTCTGGGTCCTTCAGCAAGGTCCTTAACCCCCTCTGCTCCAGTGGTGCCATATCATGGCTGACCCTGTGCTCTGACCCCAGTTTTCTAACAAGTGGGTATATGTGAAGAAAATAATTTCACTGTGCTGTAATGTATGTGTGACAAATAAAGCGCTCTTCTTCTTCTTCTCCATGTCAGAGTGCAGGTGCTTACGGATGCAGGTGCAAGGGAGACCAGCAGCTTCGCAAACAGCATACTGAGCCAAATAGTAGAGCAGGAATAGTAATCTGGAAACAAGCGAGGGTCAGTTGATCAGCAAACAACGCAATGGAGAGCAAGCAAAAGACGAGGTCGAGGATAAACGTAAACAAAGGTCGTACCGGTACACTGGAAGTCAGGCGAAAACCAACCAGCTCAGTAAAGTTAGACACAGGGGTACTAGACAATACTTCACAAAGTGGGGAAGTGAGAGCTGAGTATATATAGGAGTGCTTGGTAATTGCTGTTTGAGAGACAGGTGTAATTAATAGTCAAGTGACAGGTCAGGTGACAGAGGGCGCCGTGACTCTTGGGGCTTGTAGTCCGGAGGGGCCATGTTTGGAGGCTGCTCTGAACTCGTGTTTTCAACGCCGTTACTGACACTTCGTCATCTTTTCTGTCCAAACCCACTTCCCCCTGCCTCCCCAAAATGTTCTATTTGATTTTCACTTGAATTTTGTTGGTTGTTATATTACATTAAAGGTGGAAAAAGAACAGACGTTATTTATCTTTCTTTCTTTCTTTCTTTCTTTGCATCACAAAAGCCTGCAGTTTTAACAAGGACATGCAGACTTTTTATATCCAAGGAAGATCATTTTTAGTTTGGAAGGGGACTCGAATAATAGCACTGATAGTCTTGTGATCCAGAATTAAGTCTTTAGATGTCTATCATTAGTTTTAATCTGTTTTTTACTTCTTCATACCCTTGTCCATTTATTGTTATTGTTCAGGTCATACTATAAGTTTATTTTTATTATTCGATCTGTGTCTACTGAATTAATAATAATAAAGTAATAGCTATTTATTGCTTGAGTAACATAGAAGTAATTGGGAAAACATTAACTGAAATTAATTCATACAATGGTTCTTCAAAGGTGAGTAGGGTGGAACAGTGCAGGGAAGGAAATGGATTCTGATGCCTCACTGGACGAGTCTTACACTGTGGTTTACATCAATCAGAGTGGCCTAGAGCAGGGGTTTTCAAACTGTGGGAGAGTCAGCCCCCCCTCAGAGAGCAAATAAACAACAGCGCCCCCCTACAATTTTTGTTGTTGCTATACTTAATGTTCCATTCGTATTTTTAAAAAATGGTTGTTGTACACATTTTTATTTTTTTCTTTTACACATTTTAAACATCTGTGCTTTTTTAAAAAAAAATCTTGTTTTACACATTTTAAACATCTCATAGCATCGTTAGCTAGCACCTCTTGGCAGACAACACACTGTGGCAGTGGAGCATCTTCAGATCCAGTCCATGAAAATCCAAACTTTAAATAATCGTGGTCATACTTCCTTCTTTTTTTGCTTGTCCCAGACTCTGTCTCCTACTCTGTCACTGTAGCTTTAGGTACTAAAAATCGATCCATTTTGTCTCTGGCAAAGGCTAGCTGAAGTTAGCTAAATGTCCACAATAGTAACTTAAGCTGTGTTCACATATACACCGGTACGATAGTGGTATAACTGTATTGATACAAAGTATACCAGTACAGTTTAGTGCATCTGTCCACACTAGCGAGAAATGTTTGCGGTTTTCTTTCACGGTAGTTGAAATGCGCGTGCGCGAAATGTTTCTGTGGTTACCGAGTAACTTCCTTCCGAGAATATGGCAGATGAAACAACGTGTGTGCTTTTTGTTGTCAATGTACAGTCTGTATTTCTGGTGGTCATTTATTCAGTCGAATCGTATAAAACGCGCCAAGCAGTTGAGCATCGCTCGTCTCCCCAAAGCTCCAACAAACACATAACTTCGTCTTTGCTCCATGTAGCTCCACGGTCATTTTGAGCCATTTTGACATTTTATTTACAGCTGGAAAGCACGTGCGTATTGTATTGTATGAATAACCCGGAAGAAGTAGGAATGGTTCATTGCGCATGCGCATTATATTTGTATCGATACAGAACCGCTTCATCTGTCCACACTACAACGAAGCTCTACAGTACCGATACTGTACCGGTATGAAACCCATATACCCTGTCCACACTAGGGATTTTGTACCGATACGATACTACTTTCATACCGCAACACCTGTCCACACTAGCAACTATACTGGTACTGTAGCGGTACGAAACCCACAAATGTATGGGTTTCGTACCGGTACAGTATCAGTACTGTAGTGCTTCACTGTAGTGTGGACAGATGAAGCGGTTCTGTATCGATACAAATATAATGCGCATGCGCAAAGTCACACGCCTCAATCGATGTCTTCGCTGAATAAAATAGTGAAGAACGAAGATTCGTTTTCTTTGTTTCTTTCTCAACTGCTTGGCGCGTTTTATACAATTCGACTGAATAAATGACCACCAGAAATACAGACTGTACATTGACAACAAAAAGCACACACACATTTTGTTTCATCCGCCATATTCTTGGAAGGAAGTTACTCGGTAACCACGGAAACATTTTGCGCACGCGCATTTCAACTACCGTGAAAGAAAACCGCAAACATTTCTCGCTAGTGTGGACAGATGCACTAAACTGTACCAGTATACTTTGTATCGATACAGTTATGCCACTATCGTACCGGTATATATGTGAACACAGCTATACATTTGTGGGTTTCGTACCGATACAGTTATACCAGTATAGTTGCTAGTGTGGATAGGTGTTGCGGTACGAAAGTTGTATCGTATCGGTACAAAATCCCTAGTGTGGACAGGGTATTATTCTGGTTTATTTTTCCTCACGTTGCGCCCCCCCCTGAAGAACTCTGGCGCCCCCTAGGGGAGGCGCGCCCCACACTTTGAAAAGCCCTGGCCTAGAGGATTTCCTGCTTTCACATGAAGAGGGTATTTGACCTTGCACATTTCTTGCACATTTCAAAATAAAGTGTTTTCATAACATGTAGTGGGACAAAATTGTGAAAATGATGACACAACAGGGGCGGCACGGTAGTGTAGTGGTTAGTGCTGTCGCCTCACAGCAAGAAGGTCCGGGTTTGAGCCCCATGGCCAACGAGGGGCCTTTCTGTGCGGAGTTTGCATGTTCTCCCCGTGTCGGCGTGGGTTTCCTCCGGGTGCTCCGGTTTCCCCCACAGTCCAAAGACATGCAGGTTAGGTTAACTGGTGACTCTAAATTGACCGTAGGTGTGAATGTAAGTGTGAATGGTTGTCTGTGTCTATGTGTCAGCCCTGTGATGACCTGGCAACTTGTCCAGGGTGTACCCCGCCTTTCGCCCGTAGTCAGCTGGGATAGGCTCCAGCTTGCCTGCGACCCTGTAGAAGGATAAAGCGGCTAGAGATGATGAGATGAGATGACACAACAAGAACATCTATCTATTTGGCATATCGTCAACCTGAAGTGATGTGGCTGTTCTGATAACTCCAGCCATCAATTTCTAGTGAAGAATTACAGTAGTGGTTTCCTGTTGCCTTCTACTGGATTATTAAAGAGGTTTTCTCCTCTCAACCATTCACACATACACACATTCACACCTATGGGCAATTTAGAGTCACCGGTTAACCTAACCGCATGTCTTTGGACAGTGGGGAAACCAGAGCACCCAGAGGAAACCCATGCAGACACGGGGAGACCATGCAAACTCCACACAGAAAGGCCTCCGTTGGCCATGAGCTTCGAACCTGGAACCTTACTGGCAGGGGCAATACCATGATCAGTAAGGTGGTTTGCCCAAAGTGAGGCCCAGCCATTGCACTTGGGCTGTTGTTGACCTTCACAAATTCCTCAAATGCGGCAATCTTGACTGCATAATTTATTATAGTCAGGGACTGCGTTTACGCTCTCCCCTTTCACAGAACTTTTTTCGGGGGCAGACATGGCCTGAAGGTTAGAGAAACAGCCTTGGGCCCAAAGGGTTGCTGTAGCATAGCTGCCCACTGCTCTGGGTATGTGTGTGTGCTCATGTGTGTGTGCTCTTGTGTTATGTTGTGAAGCACTTTGGGGCCAACTTTGTTGTATTTAAATGTGCTATATAAATAAAATGACTTGACTCATTGCTCACTTGTGTGTGCATGCGTGTGTTCTCTGCTTCAGGTGGGTTACGGTAAATGCGGAGGAGGAATTTTGCTGTGCTTGAGTGTACATGTGACCAAATACTGACTTCTTCTCCTTCTTGCACTGAGGTGACAGTGCTAACCACTGCACCACTATGCCACCCAACAAGAACATACTCATGTGAAATGACTTGGAAACAGAATGATTTGGTAAGCCAGACTAGATCTTTCTCTAAAAAGCTTGTTGTAATCACAGTTTAAGGGTTTGTCTCTTTCTTGAGCTGCTAAAAAATAAATGGAGGTCCATACACAGAAAAGGTGCAGATAGCCGATGGGATTATAAATGTTGCAGTGCTTTTGCCAGTAATGAACTACAGAGACTGTTCATGGCCATGCACTACTAATGATGCTTCCATGCAGAAGAAAATTAAACCCCTGCAGAGTACTGATTCAAAAATATGGATTAAAAGTTAATTGTCAATTGGTGTACTGAAAGGTACACTTGACTCTCTGAGGAGCATTACATTTTCTTATTTTTTGAAATAGAGACCCAGATATGCCACCCAAAGTCAGTCCTGCTAAGCTCTAACACCTCTAGCACCTCTAGCTAACACCTCTGGCAATCACTTGTTAAATCTCAGTTGTAGTTTTGTATGGTCATGAGCTTTGGGTAATGACCGAAAGAACAAGATTGCGGATACAAGCGGCCGAAATGAGTTTTCTTCGCAGGGTGGCTGGGCGCTCCCTTAGAGATAGGGTGAGAAGCACAGTCACTCGGGAGGAGCTCGGAGTAGAGCCGCTGCTCCTCCACATCGAGAGGAATCAGCTGAGGTGGCTTGGGCATCTTTTTCGGATGCCTCCTGGACGCCTCCCTGGGGAGGTGTTCCAGGCATGTCCCCCCGGGAGGAGGCCCCGGGGAAGACCCAGGACACGCTGGAGGGACTATGTCTCTCGGCTGGCCTGGGAACGCCTCGGTGTTCTTCCCGAGGAGCTGGCCGAGGTGTCTGGGGAAAGGGAAGTTTGGGCTTCCATGCTTAGACTGCTGCCTCCGCGACCCGGTCCCGGATAAAGCGGAAGAAGACGAGACGAGACGAGACGAGACGAGACGAGACGAGTTTTGTAGAGTTGTCTGCCCATGCTAGTCAGCTAATGCTAACCAGACAGGGGTAGAGCAGATACAAAATGTGTGGCTCATGGCATATTTCCGTTCAAACGGGAATACTGAGTGTAAATACATGTACATTTAAATATATGATTTTTCAATTCTTACTATTATTTTTTCCATCTCTTCACATTGCTGATTCAGCAGACTGAGTGTGAGAGGAACCACATGGAACATGAAGACCCATCTGACCCAATTTCTCTTGCTTTCACTCGTTGTAGTCTCTCAGGATCCATGTTTGATGTTGAAGCCAGTGGTGTGTGATTGTGTGAGTTTAATGTCTTTGTCCAAATACCTGGTTTCTCCATTAGGGATAAATATGTGTCGCAATAAGTTTAAAATCATAAAATGGTGTATAATGCCTTTTATCGACCATTTTTTGTTGCAGCGTATTTATCAAAGGTACATTTTAGACCCTCTGATTTCATATGCAGGCCCTCAGAGTCTGAAAAAGCATGGAAATTGAAGCATGGAAAAGCTATGCAGAGTTGAGTAAGTGTTTACAGCTACATGAAAGCAACCGAGGTTTACTGGGAGAAGGCGTGAGAGGTAGAGAGTGTGAAAGATGGAAAGAGCAGGGGGAAAGATTGAAAAAAAGAGGAAAAGAGTGAGTTAGACCAAGGAGATAAAGTGAGAGAGAAAAAGAGATAGAAAGAGGTTAAGAATGTTTTGCTGTAGGCATGTGCTAAAAACAGTTTCTGCTCTTCGAATCGATTACAAAAAAAAAAAAGACGTACACTGAGAAACTACACAGAAATTCAAATGCAAGGGCATGCTTCCTGTTGGAGATGCAGATGAACTACTCCCTTGCCAGTCTGAGATTAAAGCAGTATTTTAAATTGACCTGTGTTCATATGCATGAGGGAGAGAGAAGCAATTCAAGAGCCTGATCATCATGAAACATGTTCTCTATTTTTCGTACCATCATCATACCATGTCATACCACAAAACAGCACATTAAGAAAACATGACTGGATCATAACACAGTGCTGGGTCACAGTAACTCTGTAAAACTCTGTAAATGTTGGAATTATACACAAAAAAAAAAACAAAAAACTTCATGATATAAAAAAACAGTAGGATCTTGTTGACACTTCAGAACAAAGTTCTTGCTTCTATTTTCTGCACCAGCAGACACAACACTCATTGATTTTCATTCGTTTCCCTGTTCAGGTCTCTCACTGTGCTCCATGTGTCTCAGGTTAATTCTTAATCCAAGCTTGGCATGAAAGCTGAACACTGCTGCTCAGAGATATATGTCTTTGGGTCTCTTTCTCCATATGAAGTCAGCTGGGACTCAAATTTTTCCATTTACAAAGCTGACCTAAATTGGTCAGATTTTATTATAAATTAACCTGCGGCATTTCTCTGTGTTTTCACTGAGTGAGTTGTTAGGGACTGTGATAAACTTTACATACAAAGGAAACCATGTCTTATTAGGCATTTGAACATACTTCACTGCACTATGATCACAATGAAACTTTTGCTCAATAAAGTAAAACTAGTAACTATTTACTTACACTACCGTTCAAAAGTTTGGGGTCACTTTGAAATTTCCTTATTTTTGAAAGAAAAGCACTGTTCTTTTCAATGAAGATCACTTTAAACTAATCAGAAATCCACTCTATACATTGCTAATGTGGTAAATGACTATTCTAGCTGCAAATGTCTGGTTTTTGGTGCAATATCTCCATAGGTGTATAGAGGCCCATTTCCAGCAACTCTCACTCCAGTGTTCTAATGGTACAATGTGTTTGCTCATTGCCTCAGAAGGCTAATGGATGATTAGAAAACCCTTGTACAATCATGTTAGCACAGCTGAAAACAGTTGAGCTCTTTAGAGAAGCTATAAAACTGACCTTCCTTTGAGCAGATTGAGTTTCTGGAGCATCACATTTGTGGGGTCGATTAAATGCTCAAAATGGCCAGAAAAATGTCTTGACTATATTTTCTATTCATTTTACAACTTATGGTGGTAAACAAAAGTGTGACTTTTCATGGAAAACACAAAATTGTCTGGGTGACCCCAAACTTTTGAACGGTAGTGTATAGGATGACACCATTTGCCACCATGGAAGATCACATTGCATATAAGAATGTGTGCAGCAGTTAAAGGGGAACTGAAGTCAAATTTTTTATTATCAAAATTCTATTTACCTCATTTTATAAAATGTAGGAATGCATTTCTGACAACTATTTTGTCACTGCTACAGCAAGTTATGAGAGTTTGAAATACGCTATGTAATATATCAGTCCATATGTCAAAGCAATAGCTGTAAACGAGATTCGCTGAGACCTGTGCGAGACATCATAGGATGGAATTAAAATGTACAGCGGAAATCAAAGTGACCAAGATCTGCCAACGTTGTCAAAAGACGCGCGCACCTTCTTTCGAATGCTGATGTAATCAAGCCGGAAGTTTTCCCCGTGTCCGAAATCCCTCCCTACTCACTATATAGGGCACTATATAGTGGGGACGCCATTTTGTAGTGCTGTCCGAAACCTTAGTGAGGATTATGTGGGAAATGCACTCAGTATAATTTGTATTGATCACAAAAATACATGCATGTATTTATTATTTTGAAAACCCACCAGCTGCCTGATCTGGCAAATTTTAATTGTGCGACAGTAATGACGTAAATACCGGCGCGACAGACTAGTCCTTATCCTGTCGCCTTTCCAACTCTTCTCTACTCCACGTTGGTTCGAAGTCGTATGGAATAATCTCCATCACTGATGAAGCTGGCAAATCTCGAAATTAAGCTAAATTGGAATGATATGGCGATCTGGCCACTGTGTAAACAGTTTTCAAAATGGCAGCACTGACACTTCATGTTTGAAGTCTCGCACAAGTCTCGTGAGGATTGCGTGGATAAGTGACGCCTGCCGTGGACCAAACGAGCTACATTCAACATGGCTAAAAACCGAAAAGGCTGATAACTGTAATATAATATGCCAATACGAGTCACGATATAAGGTTAATAAAACCGAAAATGTAATTGAATAACACGTTAATTAAGAAATAAAGCAAGTTTAAAATGACTTCAGTTCCCCTTTAAACTATACAGTACCATTCAAAAGTTTGCACACCCCTACTCATTCATAGGTTTTTCTGCATTTTGTATTTTCTACATTGTCAAACAATACTGAAGATATCAAACCTATGAAATAATATATGGAACATGTATCGAATTATATGGTAAACAAAAAAAGTGTTAAAAAACAAAATAGGCTTCATATTTTAGATTCTTCAAAGTAGCCACCGTTTACCTTGATGACACTTTGTATACTACTGGCGTTATCTTAACCAGCTTCATGAGGTAGTCACCTGGAATGGTTTTCAATTAACAGCTATGCCTCGTCAAAAGTTAATTAGTGCAATTTCTTGCCATCTTAATGCGTTTGAGACCCAACAGTAAATAATTAATAAAAAATATAGTAAATTGCCCTATTCCACAACTGTAGTAATCCATATTATGTCAAGAACCGTGCAACTAAGTAAAGAGAAACGACATCCATCATTACTTTAAGACATGAAGTGTCTTTTAATTAAAAAATTAAGAAAAACCATTGAATTAGAAGGTGTGTCCAAACTTTTGACTACTAGTGTACATAGAGTTGATGAGACTGGTTCCACCATGGCATAATATTATTATTGCTCTGGACGTAGCAGTAAATTAGGAAGCACGTATTTCAGAGATTAAATTAAAAAAAAATAGGTGTACATGCCTCAGATGGAGCCTGTAAACACATTACCCTTGTCTCACATCAGTAAATATAATCAGTGCCCAGCATGATGCTAATGTATGCAAATAATCTAAAAATAAAACATCGTTCTGAATTTCTGATATCCCATCAGGTCCAAGTGAGTCCAATGATTACAGGGGAGTCATGACCTAAAGGTTAGAGAAGCAGCTTTGGGACCAAAAGGTGGCTGGTTTGATTCCCTGGACTAGGGAATGGCTGCAGTGCCCTTGAGAAAGGCACCTAACCCCTGGTTGCTCTACATAAGAGCATGTGTTAAATAGCATTAATGTAATGATTACTGTCTTTCTCACTTGAGAGGTAGTTTTGTTTGATGCCCACAATCAGCTGTTGCATATGTTTGCCTTGTTAAAGGAGATACACAGAACCATGGCCTCACTTTCTGTTTATAAATGCCTTGAGACCTCAAGAATGGCATAGGAATAGTTTTAAGCATTAACAATAAACCTAATATAGTAATTTTTATGATTAAAATGATTCATATCCTCCTGGGAACCAAGAAAAAAAATATATCTCAATTTCTCTTTTGTCATGATTTCCTTACTAGGAATTTCCCAGCAACCCTCCTAGTCACATGATATATCATTGGAAAGCCCAGGATGTACTCTTTACAAAACACCAGGATTCAAGTGAAGAGCTTGAAAGAGTAAGAGGGTGTGCACGTAAAACAAATGTTAACTACAGAGGACACAAGTCTATGGGTTGGTTCTCAGGAGGTTACAGGTAGCGGTCTGAGTGAATGACCTTGACATCTGTTACATCACCGCAGGAAGGCTATCAGTCTCATCGCCATTTCCGCTATACTAAAACACAGAGCTGACTGCAACTTCGAGCTTCCATTTTGAGCTAATTTATTGCCATGCCACGTAAATGTGTTGCTGGCGGGTGCAGCAACACAACAGAAGATGGATTTACGTTGCATTCATGGCCCAAGAATATTCAAACTGCAAAGATTTGGACACGTTTTGCGAGAAGTTCACAGGCACATTGGGCGCCTACGAAGTGGTCTCTCCTCTGCTCTGCACATTTTACTGAAGACTCGTACAAAACCTCTGATCTGTTGAGGAGCGTTGGCTATAAGCCTGTATTGAAAGAGGGTGCAGTACCAACAATTAAAGGAAAAGAAAACTAAAGAGAAGGAAAGTAAATTCAGTTGCACCAGTTCTCCTGGAGTGTGAGCTGAGGGTTGTTGCTAAAACCCGGGACCGAACTTGACGGAACGTGACATATTATCGCTCGGGCAGTGACCTCCCCATGGTTGTTGCTAAAACCAGTGACGTCTCGTCCTGTCCCGGGTTTTAGTAATCACCTGAGCCGAGCAGTAATGGCGGAGTACTCAGTATGGAGAAAATGGAGAATGAGTGGACCAGCTGTCTGATTTCCCCACTGGATATGTTCACCTCAGCAGCAATATCTCACCCTTACATGGAAGAAGTGAATGAATGGATAACTGAGCGAACAACTGAAAGTCAGATTGTTTCAAAACAATCAGCCACAAGATCGGCCTTCAAGAAGCGAGAACACAGATGGGTAAGCTGCGACTCTCATTTGGATAAAAAAAAACCACGTTGTTTACCTGCATTTAGATTAATGCATGTCACTTGTATTGTGTGTTTAAGTTACCGGTATAAGATTATTTAATTTGCTTCAGAATGTGATTGTCTCAGTTCATCTGATTATTTAATTAGCCTTTTACATTTTATCAGTGAAAATGCATGCATGTACATGAACACTGAAAAAAGTAACCTATAGAATTTACCCAATAAATCTGAGGTAACAATTTGCATTGACTTGTTTGGGGTAGATTTAATTCCATATATTGAGTATAAAATAACTGAAATAAAAAGCTATGAAATACTTAAATAAATTGGGTAAAATTTACCTCACATTTATGTATCTATTCAACAGCTACTTTCTCATTGAAATCGGGTAAAATTATCTCTTGTTTGCTAGTAGGCAATACCTGATAATTACTAATCAAAGGTAATTAATATCACTTAGTAACCATTACTTATTCGGAGAAGGTAAGATGTACCCCCAAAAAAAGACTTTCAGATGGTTCATCATCTCAATGTTTTTAATCCATAAAATCATTTTTAAAAAAACACGCAGAATAAAGTGCAGTACAACAGCTTCACACAACATTTCAAGTAATGAACCTGTTTTATAACTCACTAAACTAACAGCCGGAGAGAGGAAGATGGCAGTCCGAGAGTTCCTTGTCCCGCTCACTCAAACGCGCGGTCTGACGCATGCGCAATTTGAAGCACAGGACTCACAGCTTTGGGGTATATTTTACCATATTCTTCCATGTAACGGTTGTTACTGTTAACGAATAGGTAGCATATGTATAATTTACCCATGACTTTATAATTCCTTGGCTGACTGCAATAATTGAGTAAATTTTATCTGGTTTGCATAGATTATATTTACCACTCTCCAAAATCACTTCTTACAGTGTATGTTGCATAAGTTATAACACCCATCCTGTTTTAATGAGAGTCAACCCGCAATCAATGAAGTCAAATCAGTCTTAGTTGAGCAAGTCGGTAACGGTATTTCTTACTTTCACCATAAATTTTTATTTATATGACTTTGGTCTATAGCTGTAAAAGGCCTCAGCCTTAAAACCGGTTAATGCTGTGACGTCACGCACTCAGGGCTGGCTGGCTCAGCGGGGCAGCTCGAATGCCAACTTTGCGGTCGATTTGAACTCTTAAAAATATATATTTTTTATTCCCATTTATGCAGCATATAAGATTCAAGGATGGAGATACTATTCACTCAGAAATTTATTTAAAAATAAAGGTTCTGCGTATCTCCTTTAAGCTCCAACTGTATTACTGTAAAAACAAAAGGGTTTAATGATGTTTAACGATGTGACTCCATTATCTGGGAACTTATCCTGATTGAAGCACTAAACTGAAGTGAAAACTGAAGAAACCATGATTGCACTCAAAAATGACTTAATGATACAGGACTGGAATGTAGTTTATAAAGAAAAAGATGTTGATAAAGCATATGAGGAATTTTTAATAATATCCAATGAACTATATAATAAAAATTGTCCTATAAAGAAATACAGTAATATACATAAATATACAAATAGTCCGTGGGTCACCAAGGGGCTACAAAATGCCTGCAAAAAGAAAAATATATTATACAGACAATTCTTAAAGCATCGAACTATAGAGGCAGAGGAAAAATATAAAAAATATAAAAATAAATTAACTAATATTATGAGGATATGTAAGAAAGACTATTATAATAAATTAGTGGAGAAAAATGAAAACAATATTAAAGGTATATGGACTGTACTAAATGGTATTGTGAGAAATGGATCCAAAACTACAAATTACCCGGAGTACTACACTGAAAATGACAAGACCATAAAAAATATGGAGGATGTGGTGAATGGTTTTAACCAATTCTTTGTAAATGTGGGACCAAATTTAGCGGCAAAAATAAAGGAACCCGAGACAACACAATGTGGGGACACAGAAGATATGGGGGACAGAAATCCAAGTACAATTTTTCTAACTGCAACTGATGAGGAAGAAATTATCCAAATTGTAAGAAAATGTAAAAACAAAACCTCTGCAGACTGGAATGATATATACATGTTAACAGTAAAGACAGTTATTGAGGGAATTGTGAAACCACTCACCCGCATCTGCAATTTATCTTTTCAATCAGGTACATTTCCAGACAAAATGAAAATTGCAAAAGTGATACCATTGTTTAAAACCGGAGATAGACACCATTTCACAAACTACAGGCCTGTTTCTTTACTCCCCCAATTCTCCAAAATACTCAAAAAACTTTTTTCAGATAGACTGGACAAATTCATTCAAAAACAACCTCCTTACAGACAGTCAATATGGATTCAGAACGGACAGATCAACATCGATGGCACTAATGGAACTAATAGAGGAAATCACAAAATGTATAGACAATAAAAAAATAGCAATTGGAGTATTTGTGGACCTAAAAAAAGCATTCGATACCATTGATCATAGTATATTATTAAGTAAACAAGAAAAGTATGGTGTTAGGGGAGTTGGGTGGAGCTGGCTGTCGAGCTATCTAAGAAACAGGCAACAGTTTGTGCAGATAGGTGACCATAAATCTGATTTCATGAACATTACATGTGGGGTACCACAGGGGTCAATATTAGGTCCGAAATTATTCATATTATATATTAATGACATATGTAGAATTTCGCGAGTACTGAAATTTGTTTTGTTTGCAGATGACACCAATATTTTTTGTTCCGGTGAGAATTTGCAGCAGACTTTGGAGGCAATCACAACTGAAATAAATAAACTAAAACTATGGTTTGATAAAAATAAATTCTCATTAAATCTAAGCAAAACAAAGATCATGTTGTTTGGGAGACACAAAATAGATTGTAATGTAGAATTGATAATAGACAATATTAAGATAGAAATGGTACAGGAAATCAAATTTCTTGGTGTGATTTTGGATCATAAAGTCTGCTGGAAACCTCATGTAGGATATGTACAAGCAAAAGTGGCAAAGTGCTCGACAATTCTGTGGAAAACAAAACATATTCTTGATTGCAAATCTTTGCGTACTCTATATTACTCATTATTTTTGCCATATCTGACTTACTGTGTCGAAGTCTGGAGAAACACCTACAAAACCACTCTGCAGCCGATATGTACAATACAGAAAAGAGCAATAAGGACAATAAACAAAACAGGATACAGAGATCACACAAACCCACTATTCATAAAATCACACATGTTGAAATTTATGGATCTGGTCAAATTCAGAACAGCACAAATAATGTACAAAGCGAGAAATAATCTATTGCCAAAAAATATACAAGGAATGTTTAGTGAGAGAGAGGGGGGATATAATCTAAGGGGAGACCTAAATTTAAAAAAACCAAAGGTTCGAACAAATATGAAAAACATGTGCGTATCGAGCTGTGGGGTGACTTTATGGAACAGACTGGAGACAGAAATAAAACAAAGTGTAAATATAAATCTGTTTAAAAAAAGGTACAAAAAAAATTTTTTAAACAAGTATATAGAAGAGGAAGTATGTCAACGGAGGATGATGAGGGATAAATAGAATAGGGTTGATTGTTATATTAGAACTAACTTAGTATATGGTATATATGGTATATATTTATTTATGGGGATAGTTTATATATTCATATTTACAGGGATAGGTATGTAGTAGATATTTATTTTGTAATTATATATTTATATATATATTTATGAAGTGTATATATGGTATATAGTATATACTTTTTTTGTAATTATATATTTATATAGATATTTGTGAAGTGTATATATGGAATGTAGTATATATTTATTTTTGTAATTAAATATGTATATAGATATTTATGAAGTGTGTATATATATGGTATGTAGTATACATTTATTTTTGTAATTATATATTTATATAGATATTCATGAAGTGTATATAGGTGTATTAATGAAGTTTGGATTTCGGGGTAGTTAAAAAGGGGTGGGAAATTAAAAAAGTATTGTACTTCTTCCCACTCCTTTTTCGAACAATGTGCGGTGTATTGTAATGTCTTAGCTCTTTATGTATTTTATTTATTAATTTTTTTGTCACTTTCTCGTTTTCTTTCTTTTGTATGTACAAATAGTTACATACATTTTTTATACATGTTTGAAATAATAAAAAAAAGCACCTTAGCCCTTAAAATATATATATATTTTTTTAAAGTATAGAAGCTTGTTTTAATCAACCAAGCATAGAATCACTTGAAAAGTTTTCTGGTAGCTATGGAGATCCTGCCAGTGGGTCTGTTCACGTTTCTTTACCCAGTGCCCTAGTTGCCCTTGGTAACCCACTAGGTGGTAGGGGACTTCAAGAGCAAACATTCAATGATAATCAAGAAAGTAACTTGTACAAGTGACCAGGAGCGAACCAATTTTCATCTGTGTTACTGAAATTCTGTGTTTTTCTTCAGATTATATGGACATCCAGATGAGTCGGACTGTCAGAGATGTTACTTTGTAAGGACAAGCTCACAGTTTACAAGTCAGTGGACAGTTGAAAATTTAAAGAGATTTAAAGTTGTATCCATCTTTCTACACAGATTGTTACAGAGACAAACAAACATAACTTTTTTTTATGGGCAATTAGATGTGTCTGGATTCTTACATAAACCAAGCATTTCAAGATCATATCCCACTTTAAGGTAAGTTCCAAACATGGTAATTTTTCAGAAGCACAAATATTGTGGTTTAAATGCAACAATTTAAACACTAGAACTCAAAGATAGACCCAGTGATACTTTACGGTGTAAATATGAACATGTTATAATGCAGAAGGTTTTACAGAATATTAGGTTCACATACTAATAAGGTTAATGGTTTTAATGTATTAAAGGAATTGAATATGTTCTCGTATCTTATGGTTTGATAGCTATGCATTCTACAACAAAACATTATTCCCATTATGATATCTATAACTGTAACCTACTGTATCTCTGTAACAGTACATCTCTCACAGTAGTTCCAGCTCTCCTTTTTCTAATGTGTTATCATTTCAGGGACTTGTATGGCAGATGTTCCACATAATCTAAAGCTAATAATAAACATATTAATAAATGTGCTTTTTTTCATCAACTATATATGATCACTGATATGGTGAAGTTTTCTGTAAGTACACATTTATTTAACATTTATGGAAGGAGTCCCAGGTGTCAGGGCTTTGTAACGGTCAGTAAATTTTCTGCCACAGGACACTCTCCAAGACAGAGGATTTTGTGCTTTCCAGTTTCTTGTTAATATAACAAGCTGCATTTTTTTTTTGTCTTATTATCCTCAAGAAAAAGAAAAAAGAAGCTGGTGAGGAAACAACTGTTTATACCTTCTATAACAGAAGTGAGAAAAAAAAACCTAACTTGACTAGTGGATGTTCCACAACATTAAAGGTAAATATAAAGGCATGTTAAGAAGCACGATTTTTTAATTAATTTAAAAATTGCAATGATTGCCACATCACTGTGGTACAACAGGAATAAAACACTTTGGGGTGTGCTGTCCCAGGTAATTAATTCACATTCACTTTGAGGTAAGGCAAGGCAAGGCAAGTTTATTTATATAGCACATTTCATACACAATGGCAGTTCAATGTGCTTTACAGAAGTAAAAACAAAAACAGTAAACAATAGAGAAATAAAATTACATAAGATAATTGTATTTTTATTCTAAAACAATTAATTAAAAGAATTAAAAGAAAATAATAAGAATTAAACAATAGTAGAAATAAAATAATAAAATGCCAAAAAGAAAAAGGAGAAAAAGAAAAAGAAACCAGCAGAATAAAATAGAATAAAGTTAAAGTAAATTTAAAACATGCAGAGAAAGTAAAGATTATAAAAAATGTAAAAATATTAATTATTTAACAGAAAGCATCTGAAAACAGCTTGGTCTTTAACCTAGATTTGAAGCTGCCAACAGCAGGAGCATTTTTAATGTCCTCTGGCAGTTGGTTCCATAGCTGTACTGCATAGTAGCTAAAAGCTGCTTCACCACACTTTGTTTTAACAACTGGTTTTAATAGTAAATTTTTCTGTTGTGATCTGGTAGATCTGATTGGATTAGGCCGCTGCAACATATCAGAGAGGTAATTGGGCCCTGTACCATTTAGAGATTTGTATACCAGCAGCAATACTTTAAAGTCAATTCTGTAGCTTACTGGAAGCCAGTGAAGGGACCTTAGAATTGGAGTAATGTGCTCTGTTCTTTTTGTTCGTGTGAGAACCCTAGCCGCTGCATTTTGAACCAGCTGAAGTCGTTTGATGGTCTTTTTTGGCAGGCCTGTGAAAAGGCCATTGCAGTAATCAACCCTACTAGAGATGAAGGCATGTATTAGGTTTTCCAGATCATTTTTTGACATAAGTCCTCTTAGTTTGGAAATGTTTTTTAGGTGATAAAATGTCGTTTTAGTGATTGCTTTCATGTGACTGTCAAAGTTTAGCTCGCTGTCAATGAAAACACCAAGATTTTTAACCATTTCTTTAGTTTTAATCCCTTTTGTGTCAAGAATAGTGGTAATCCTGAGTCTTTCATCTTTTTTCCAAATAGAATTACTTCTGTTTTATCTGTGTTCAGCTGAAGAAAATTTTGTGACATCCAGCTATTGATTTGATCGATACACTGGTAGAGACATTCAAGGGGGGCATAATCATTAGGTGATAGAGCAAAATAAATTTGGGTATCATCTGCATAGCAGTGATACAAAATTGAATTTTTATTGATAATTTGCCCAAGTGGGAGCATATAAAGGTTGAAAAGTAATGGTCCAAGAATCGACCCCTGGGGGACACCACAGGTCAAGGGCATTGATGTTGAACAATTTCCCAGGGTAACAAAGAAGCTTCTATCTTTTAAGTATGATTTTAACCAATTGATAACTTTACCAGTCAATCCAACCCAGTGTTCAAGTCGATATAGCAGTATGTTGTGATCAACAGTATCAAAAGCTGCACTGAGGTCCAGTAATACCAGGACCGATGTTTTGCCTGCATCAGTATTAAGACGTATGTCATTTATAACTTTAATCAGCGCTGTTTCAGTGCTATGATTGGCACGAAATCCTGACTGAAAATTATCAAAACGGCTGTTTGATATCAAGAAGGCAGTTAATTGATTGAAGACAATTTTTTCCAGGATTTTCCCGATGAATGGTAGATTTGATATTGGCCTGTAGTTATTTAACACTGAAGGATCCAGATTATTTTTTTTAAGAAGGGGCTTTACAACAGCTTTTTTTAGGGACACAGGAACAACGCCAGTCTCCAAGGATGTATTTATAATTTGAAGCACATCTGTAATTACAAGATGAAGAACAGACTTAAAAAAGTTGGTGGGCAGAATGTCCAGTTCAGATGTTGAGGAACTGAGATTTTGTACAGTTTTTTCAAGAGTCTCATAATCAATTAAACAAAATTCTGACATTGTGTTAAAGTTATCTATCTGTGTCATTGGTGATTGCAGTTTTTCAATTTTTTGCAACTGAGATATATTATGAGAAATATTCTGCCGTATTTTATCAATTTTACCTTTGAAAAAGGATGCAAACTCATTGCATTTATTAACTGAGAGAAGTTCAGGTGCTAATTGTGGTGGGGGATTAGTTAGCTTCTCTACTGTTGAAAATAGCACACGGGCATTGTTCATATTCCTGCTGATGATGTTGGAGAAGAAAGACTGTCTTGCTTTACGAATTTCATAATTATAATTACAAAGCATCTCTTTATGGATTTG
Organism: Neoarius graeffei; assembly: GCF_027579695.1. Taxonomy (NCBI): domain Eukaryota; kingdom Metazoa; phylum Chordata; class Actinopteri; order Siluriformes; family Ariidae; genus Neoarius; species Neoarius graeffei. The sequence continues at coordinate 83,356,138 of NC_083571.1, forward strand.
ATAATGGATGTGAAGTTTAGATTTGCGCCATTTTCTTTCAGTCTTTCTACATTCTCTCTTTAGCAGTTTAACGGCCGGGTACTGCTTCCATGGTGCTTTTTGCTTATCATTGACTCTTTTTATTTTGAATGGAGCAATATCATCCATAATTTGGGTCATATTTAAATTAAAAAATTCCAGTAAATCATCTACAGAGTCTGACATTTTGGTTGAGTTCTGAGAGAGAGCTTGCTCAAAGAGAGCACATGTGTTGTCTTTTATGACTCTCCTACCTATAGTCGTTGAGCTATTCTGAATGTGAGGAGACATAGAAACTTCAAAGAAAACACAGAAATGATCAGATAAGGCCAGGTCAACAACAGTATAAGAAACAGTAAGACCCTTTGTGATGACGAGGTCAAGAGTATGACCACGAGAGTGGGTCGGCCCCTGTACATGTTGTACCAGGTTAAAGTTATCAATAATTGCAAATAGTTCTTTGGCATAAATGTTATCAGTATTATCTACATGCAAGTTAAAATCCCCAGATATAATAAGACAATCAAACTCTAAGCAAATGACTGATAACAGTTCACCAAACTCTTCAAGAAAGACTTTGGCTGAATGTCTCGGAGGCCTATAAATAGTTAATAATAATATGTTAGGAGAGCATGTAACAAGTGCACATAAGTGTTCAAAGGACATAAAATCACCAAGTGAGGATTGTTTACATTGAAAAGAGACTTTGAATATATTTGCGATCCCTCCACCTTTCCCTTGTCGGGTAACATTCAAAAAATTAAAATTTGGGGGAGCTGCTTCGATAAGGGTGGTAGCACTATTTGCTTGATCCAGCCAGGTTTCAGTTAGAAGCAAAAAATCAAGATTGTGTTTACAAATAAGATCATTAATTAAAAATGACTTGTTTAAAAGTGATCTAATGTTGAGAAGAGCTAGCTTTACAGAAATTCTAGAAGCTATATTTGGTTTTGCACTCTGATGCTGTTTTAAAACAGGAAGGAGATTAGATTGGTTCACCCCCAGGGTTAAATGTGCTCTATGTTTTCTGTTTCTTATCAACACAGGAATAGTGTCAACATCACAAGAGGTGACATCACACCACTTATATATATGTATATATATATGATAGTCTTAGGCACATGCAATGAAATGCTGTAGAGCAAAGATGCCTTTAAAAATAATGAGATGAAATGTTTCCACATTCTAAAAAAAAAGCCATAAAGATCAGTAAGAAAAAGTAGAAGCTTTTGTCATGTGCACACTCAAACACAGTGAAAATCCTCCTCTGCATTTAACCCATCTGAAGCAGTGAACACACGCATGCACACACACAAGTGAGCAATGAACACACACACATACCCAGAGCAGTGGGCAGAGATACGACAGTGCCCGGGGAGCAGTTGGGGGTTAGATGCATTGCTCAAGGGCACTTCAGCCCAAGGCCACCCCACGTTAACCTAACTGCATGTCTTTGAACTGTCAGGGAAACCGGAGTACCCAGAGGTGTGTGTGTGTGTGAGTACACTTTAAACAGGGTATGTTCAAAATCAGGGCTGCCCAGTTTGGAGCTGCCTTTGTTTTGTCCTGCCATGGCATTTAACAAGTTCATTCTTATTCTCCTCTTATTTTGAAAGTCCTGTAAAGTCTGAACCACAATGACGATGAAAAATACATTTTGTGCCACTAAAAAGTACATAATCTGGGTTTTATGGCAATCTACAGTACAATGCTACTAAGCTTCCCTATTAAAATATGTATATCTTATCTGTGAAGAATTACAGTGTTCTCTCTTTCTCCCCCCCCCCCCCCCCTTTTCCTTCTGTTTGTCATTTTTAATATTTGGTTTCAATATAATTTTTATACAATAACAAATGGGTGAAATTCATAAAATATTGTTCATCTGAAGTATAGAGGGTATTTAAAAAACATTTTTAAATGCTTATACTGTATGCTGTGCATGTATCTTACATCACTGACTTTGAGATCGAGATAGTGGCACACTGATAAAAGAAACTTTAGAATTTTTTTTTTTAAATGTAATACATTTCAATATGACATAATTTCACATAACATCAACATTTATTTTTGGTCCACGGCCCTACATCCAGAGAGCTATTGGTTTTTGACGTAAGAACTGCTGTTATCATAAGAGAAAGTCCATTCAGTTGTCTGGATGAATTGACTGGGTGGACTGATGGACAGATAGATGGATGGATGTTGCTGATATAATAGCCATTTCAATAGTGACAAACCCAGCACTCTGCACATTCATTAGGTATGCACATTGTATGAATTAGCATTCCAGGCAGCTTTTCATAATGCAGCATATGTCTGAAAAGAAGGATGGACACCCAAATATTAGATAGCCAACCCATTAGCTCTCTGGAGAAAAGCCCCAAAGAACAACATCAGCCATGCAGGGAAATATTCCCTTGAAGCAGTGAGCCTATATAGAAATTCACTGCAAATGAAAACTTAATGAACCGATGTGCATAGAAAGGAGCAGTTACCAGAGCAATGGCTGAATTCTTAGCTCAAGACAAGACAAGGGTTCAAGAGTGTATAAACACTACATGTTGAGACATGTTATTCCTTCAACAAACATTAACAAAGCTTTGAGCACACATACTTTACCCCCGACCAAAAAAGTTGGACCACCACCAAAAAAAAAGAAACTTGGATGACAATCAGTGCTAAAGGGCAAGCATAATTTGAAATAAAACCTTCTGGAAAACAACATTCAGCCTCCAAGACCAACACAGTTAACTGGCCACACTTTAATGTAAAGCTTAATTGTCCACTGAGAAATCAGAGAATGAGCACTATCACACAGGTTCCAGGTGAATGCTCCTATTTGGAGCAACAGTAAAAGCCAATGTTGTAAATGTTGTAGCTAAAGCAATAGCACTGCTTAACAGTCCTGTCACAGGAAATCTACGTTCCAACACAAGCTACTTACAACCCTAACAGCTGATATGTCGAATACAGTAGACTGAAGAAGGTGTGTTGGAATATGGTTGATAAAAGTCTAATCATTTATGCCTCTATAAGAGTTTCTTGACAGCCTTCCCATTGTAAAAAAGGACAAAAAAGAAAAAAGAAATATACAACGGCTTTAACAATGGACATGGTGGATTAATGTTTCAACACTGAATACAGCAGAATAACTTGTATGTGGTACGGCTTATAGGCACAGAGGCAGTTTTCTATAAGTTCCTCTACAACTAGCCGGAAGTACTTCCATCTATCCATCCATTATCTATACCGCTTATCCGTCAGGATCGCAGGGGAAGCTGGGGCAAATCCCAGCTGACTTCAGGCGAGAGGTGGGGTTCATCCTGGGCAGGTCACCAATCCATCCATCCATCATCTGTAGCCGCTTATCCTGTACAGGGTCGCAGGCAAGCTGGAGCCTATCCCAGCTGACTATGGGTGAGAGGCGGGGTACACCCTGGAAAAGTCGCCAGGTCATCGCAGGGCTGACACATAGACACAACCAACCATTCACACTCACATTCACACCTACGGTCAATTTAGAGCCACCAATTAGCCTAACCTGCACGTCTCTGGACTGTGGGGGAAACCGGAGCACCCAGAAGAAATCCACGGAGAACATGCAAACTCCACACAGAAAGGTCCTCGTCAGCCATTGGGCTCAAACCCAGGACCTTCTTGCTGTGAGGCAACAGTGCTAACCACTACACTACACTACTGCCGCCAGGTCGCCAATCTATCATAGAATTAAAACAGAGATGAACAACCATTCACACTCACATTCACACCTGGGGCAGTTTAGAGTAGTCAGTTGCACGTCTTTGGATTGTGGGAGGAAACCAGAGCACCCTGAGGAAACCCATGCAGGCACGAGGAGAACATACAAATTCCACACAGAAAGGCCCCCGTCGGCTTTGAGGTTTAAACAAGAAGTACTTGTGTGACATTAATATTTTAAGTAGTGTAACCTACTTTTTTAACATTAGAATATAAAAGCCTTAGTAAAACCAACTAAAGTAAGATTAGGAGGATAGAAAACTTTCAACCTGAATGAAACAGACTCCCTGTTTTACAGTGAATTATATTAATTGCAGTATTACTCAATATTGAGGAAAGTTGAATAGGTCACTCTAGAGGTCACTCTGGTTCAAGTTCACTATTTAGTCTTATTCTTGTAGCTATGATAAGTGTGTGTGTGTGTGTGTGTGTGTGTGTGTGTGTGTGTGTGTGTGTGTGTGTGTTGGTGAAGCATGTATCGTACAGACTGGTTCATGTGGCCAAGCGAGGCCCAGAGGAGAGAGGAGAGGAGGGCTGAAGCCAGGTTGGCTTATGGGATACAACGACTCGATGAGGCCAAACGCTACCATCTGAACACACTGACCCGAGAGCAACACGCATTACGCCGCCATCTTATCACCCTTAAGACAGGTGCGTAAATGAATGTCTAGAGTGTTTTCTAATCTGTGTTTTAAAGGCAGTAATTCTCTAAACCACACATGTGAATGTTTGAACTTGGGCTCAGGTAACCGTTGGAGAGGCTTAAACACTATGGCATCACGACCCACCAATCATGATCTCAGCCACCCTGCTGTGTCCTATAACAAAACCCGATTACCCATAATCCCAGCTGCAGACAGGGAGACAAACAGGCATAGGTGAGGACAGCAGTGATGGTCTGGTAAATACTGCAATTTCATATCTTTGCTTTGTGAGACTTTAAACGTATACACACTTGGTAACTGATTGCTGCTTTGAAACTTTTATGATTAGTAGTGGCAAATCGATGGCATATATTTGACAGAACATATCAAATATAGAGGGCGGCACGGTGGTTAGCGCTGTCGCCTCACAGCAGGAAGGCCCGGGTTCGAGCCCCATGGCTTGGCGAGGGCCTTTCTGTGCGGGGTTTGCATGTTCTCCCCGTGTCCGTGTGGGTTTCCTCCGGGTGCTCCGGTTTCCCCCACAGTCCAAAGACATGCAGGTTAGGTTAACTGGTGGCTCTAAATTGACCGTAGGTGTGAATGTGAGTGTGAATGGTTGTCTGTGTCTATGTGTCAGCCCTGTGATGACCTGGTGACTTGTCCAGGGTGTACCCCGCCTTTCGCCCGTAGTCAGCTGGGATAGGCTCCAGCTTGCCTGCGACCCTGTAGAACAGGATAAAGTGGCTAGAGATAATGAGATGAGATATCAAATATACACTATATGGCCAAATGTTCATGGAAACCTGACCATCGCATCCATATGTGTTTGTTGAACATCCCATTCCAGACTTGGTCCCCATTACTGTTATAATAACCTCCACTCTTCTGCGAAGGCTTCCACTAGATTTTGCAGCATGACTGTGGGGATTTGTGATCTTTCAGCCATAAGAGCATTAGTGAGGTCAGGTACTGATGTTGGTGATGAGGTCTGGGGTTCAGTCGGTGTTCCAGTTCATCCTAAAGGTGTTCTAACTCGAAAAAAAAAACTTTTAAAAAATTTAAAACGCAACATATTATGATTTGCATTTGTATATTGTCCTCAAAAAAAACTATCAGAAAATCTCTCTTTTAAGATAACATTCAGACACAATGGAGCAGCACTGCCACTGTCACTGCATATCAAATCAGTGATATGTGACAAAAACTAATTACGTTCATGTGTTCCATTTAACATGCTTTCTAGGAAGCAGCTTTTTAAAACACAGACTGATGACAGTATTGAAGCTTGGTCTTAATGACATGCACGATTGATTTAGTGTAATGGAACATGCAAATGGAAAAGTTGTCATAGATAGCTTTAATTAAAGCTGCTTGAAAGTTCATTTTTTGCAACCTGTTTGACATGTTTGTAAGGTCCGTTGTATTGTAATTCAAGACCATAACGCCAGGAAGAGCTGAAGTTACCATGATTTTGAAGTGTTCGTTTCCAGAGAGGCAGGGAAGAATGTTAACTCCTGTGGTCACTCTTGACGCAGCACAACTTCAAAGGGAATGTTGAAAACGAAGCAGGAGCAGTTCAGACTAGGGCTTCAAAAAGAAACTAGATGTATTGTGTGCTGGGCAGGGGCGCTGCCAGAAATTTTGGGCCCCATGAAAGATTAGAATTTTGGGCCCCCCAACTTTGCCCACCCTCGTCACAATTGCACTATTGTCATTATTTGACTTTTGATAGCCCATGGAACTTGAGTTTGTGACTTTGTTAATACATTTTATGTATAAACCTACCAGGGACTAGATGAAAACTGGTCAGTGACTAATTCTGGTGCATTTACAATCACAAATGAAAATTCAAGATTTTGCCACATGCCTTCTTGTGCTAGGACAATTGGTAGTGAAATGTGTGATGTGACTGCTAATAAATCATAGAAAAAGTTTTCTACCCAGCATCAAAATACCTATGGAAATCCCATGGATTGTTATGTGTTAGGTAGAAAGCTGTGTGTACTGTTCTGCAAAAAGGGAATATGTTTGATCAATTACGTACGCATTTCTTCATATGTTGTAACCTCTATCCCTCTTTTATGTGTGCTGCGCTTTCTCCAGCTCCTCAATTTGAAACCAATGGTTTAGAACGTGTGAACATTCCACACACGTAACCATGTCAAACACTTGACTGGTGTCCGTTATTAGCAACACTTTAATCTAGCAAACTGTATATGGCGCTCGCTCATTAAAACTTCAATCCTAAAGCATTTATGGGTTGTATTGCTGCTTACCTCCTTCTCCAAAGGGGGGGTTCAGTGGTTTGGTAGGGCGGAGGCCCCCCTGAGGCTGAATCTGTGCATATTTAGGGCACCCCATTAGTTATGAAACTGGTTATTAGCACTAGTTATTAGCACCAGCATAACGTAATATTTCATCTTGTTTATCACACAAGTCAGTTCAGTTATTAAAATGGAAAAAAAAGTCACTGTACAAACTGTAAAAGTGTTCTCTTGATAGGCTAATCCAACCACGTTCATACTGTTCATTTACCATTCGCTAATATTTTGAACACACATGTGAGCGATAGCTACCTTTCTTTGGGAAAAACTGAGTGACCAGTTGCCTGCCTCTCCGGTCCCTCTCAGCTTTCAGCTGCCTTTCTTTACGTTTTTGACAGCCACTCTTCATATTTAGCGATCATAGACTGTACGCACTCCACTGCTGGCTGGCTGGCTGCTGCACCGCGACACAGCAGCAAGTAGCGTTGCACTGATCAGCACACAGATTTAACGCATCGTGCTTCTACCAGAACTGGACCGTACCATTTCGCAAAAGGGGGAGGGTTAAATGACAATATGTTGAAGAACTCAAAAAATAGACAACCTTGTGCAATTAGCTCATTTTACCAGATGGAATATTGCATTGTTGTTATTTCAAAAGTCTTATTAAAATCATTAAAAGCATATTATCAGCCCCTTAAAGGGCCCCATGGCAGTACTGGGCCCCTAGAATTGTTCTAACCTTTCCCCCCCTGGCGGCGCCCATGGTGCTGGGTATGATGTCGGATTCCCACTTTGTATTTATCAAACTTGACCTGGTTCCATAACAGACTAATGAAAAAAGTGAACAATACCCAATGACTGTAAAAAAAAAAAAAAACATGGACGGTGTGGCTCCAAGCCCTTCCCTTCTATACAAATGAAACCAAAATTCCTCCTATATGTTGTCAAATTTGGAGCCAGAGTCTGCGCAGTAGATATGAGAGCCAAAGTCAGGTACACCTAGGCATTTGGTAGTCCTGCCCCTTCTCCCAATATTAAGGTCCAGCATGTCACCAAGGCTATCAATCACCACATTCCCAAGTGTAGCCATGCCTTCTTACAATAACATTTTAAAAAATAATTTTGAGGGGAAAATTTAAAAAAAAAAAAAGTGTAAATATCTGCATAGGGGAACTAACTGTTCGAATTATACGCTGTAGATTGAAAGACAGTTTAGAGAAGAAATGTCTCCTGGAAAATTTTGTCATTGGAACACATTGGGTTGGGCGGGGCTACATGTTATACTACAACCAGCCAGCAGGTGTGCTAGACCTGATCACTTTTTTCGAGATGTGACATTGTCCATGTTTTTTTTAATAGTTATTGAGAATACATGTAACATTAAATCTAGACAGCCTTTTGATTTAATAAAATTGGTGAAATTTAGTTCCCTGTGAAATTTGATCATTGTGATATATGTTTATTTCTGTAATATCTTTTAAAAAACCAAACAAACAGGCCATTCTGTGGCTGGGAAGTTATTTAATTTGAGGGGATTCCCTAGCAAATAACGTGCATGAAATCGCTCGCTTCGCGCAGTCAAGCAGACAGAGGAAGTCCGGTGTGCGCATGCGCAGGTTTACCTTCTTCTTTTTCTTCTTCTTTTGGGTTTTATGGCAGCTGGCATCCAGTGTTGCATTACTGCCATCTACAGGTTTACCTTGACCGTGCACTGACAGTCACATCATTCTGTTGCTAATCAAACAGCTGATCACACCGAGGTGCTCGCTAATCAAAAAGTCAAGTCAAAGTCCTTCCTACTCCATTCATGGCATGTTTGGCAGCACCAAACTCCGTTTCGTAGCCCTCGGCCTCTCGCCTATATTACATAGCTAGGGTTACAGTGGGGAGCTAATCCTCTGGTAACTGCGAGAGTTTGACTCCCCACTCGCATCTATATTGCAGCGTGCCTTACCAGATGGCAGTAGGCACCATTTTTATGATGGTCTTTGGTATAACCTGACCGTGAGTAGAACTTGCAATCTCCCAATCGAGAGGCGGACATGCTAACCATTAGGCCACTCACTGACTACCGATATTTATTAGCTTGGTTCTGTGTTTCCTTTCCTTTGCAACATAACGTCTTTTTTCTCGCTTTCCGTTACTGTAGTCGGTATTTCACTTTTCATTCGCACACTCACGTCCTCCATTTTTCTCTCCTGTTTCAAATTTGTATCCCACAATGCCTTGCACGAATGGGGAAAGCCCACCACGTGATGCATGACGTAGTATCTTGAATTGGGCCATAGTGAAGCAGGAAAAAATAGCGGAGAATTTAGGGCCACGTGGCCCTAAATTCATTAATTGTTCTATTTAAAAAAACTAATAAAATTGGAAGTTTGTGATTCGAATTCAGTAGCTTTTGGTCCACTAAACACAAATAAGTGGGTGTTGGGGAAAATTCTTTTTATCACCTACACTTGAAAAACCTAAAAGGCAGTCAACCTTTAAATAACATGGTAGAGGTAAAAGGACAGAGTAAATTTAAGTTGCATAGGTGAAGTATAGTAGGATAAAATATCCTACTATATTAAATATCATATTGTATCATTTCACATAATACTGTACTTTAGTACAGATATTGGATGTAGTGAAAGTTATGTCCAGGACACAAAATTTCAAGAGAAAAAGGACATTTCCATTATCAGTATATGCCCTACCATTATTTTGATAGAATTTACCAATTAGAAAGAATTCAAGAATGTATTAAATGATAACTCATCTCATTATCTCTAGCCACTTTATCCTGTTCTACAGGGTCGCAGGCAAGCTGGAGCCTATCCCAGCTGACTACGGGCGAAAGGCAGGGTACACCCTGGACAAGTCGCCAGGTCATCACAGGGCTGACACGTAGACACAGACAACCATTCACACTCACATTCACACCTACGGTCAATTTAGAGTCAACAGTTAACCTAACCTGCATGTCTTTGGACTGTGGGGGAAACCGGAGCACCCGGAGGAAACCCACGCGGACATGGGGAGAACATGCAAACTCCACACAGAAAGGCCCTCACCGGCCACGGGGCTAGAACCCGGACCTTCTTGCTGTGAGGCGACAGCACTAACCACTACACCACTGTGCCGCCCTCAAATGATAACTTTCATGGATTATTTTTACATATTTAAAACACATGTACATATAATAATGTTAAACTGTGGTGCAGCAGGGAGCGTTGCAGCCTTCGGGGTCAAGTTCAATCCTGAACTCAGGTTACAGTCTGAGTTTCACATGCTCCCCTCATGGGTTTCCTTGAGGCTCTCCAGTTTCCTCCCACTGTCAAAATACATACAAATGTGCAAATATGTGAGTACATATTGCTCTATGATGGAACGGCATCTCATCCGGGGTGAATTCTGCTACTAGTGTTACCAGGATAGGCTCTGGATCCACTGTGACCCTGACCAGGAAAAAGCAGTTACTGAAGATTAACGTGTGTGTGTGTGTGTGTGTGTGTGTGTGTGTGTGTGTGTGTGTGTACACACATAACCCCAATTCCAAAAAAGTTAGAACACTATGTAAAACATAAATAAAAACAGAATGTGAAGATATGCAAATCATGCAAACCCTATATTTTAATGAAAATAGTACAAAGACAACATATTAAAGGTTAAAACAGAAATGTTATTGTTTTTTTGAAAAATATATGCTCATTTTGAATTTAATGTCAGCAACAGGTTTCAGAAAAAGTTGGGATGGGGCAACAAAATACTGAAAAAAATTGTGTGATGCTAAAAAAAAACTAATTTGGTTAATTGGCAACAGGTCAGTAACATGATTGGGTATAAAAAGAGCATCCCAGAGAGGCTGAGTCTCTCAGAAGTAAAGATGGGGAGGGGTTCATCGTTCTGTGAAAGACTGCGTGGGCAAACAGTGCAACAATTTAAGAATAACGTTCCTCAATGTAAAACTGTACAGGAATTGGGGATTACATCATCTATGGTACATAACATCATTAAAAGATTCAGAAAATCTGGAGAAATTTCTGTATGCAAGAGACAAGGCATACAGAAACTGACATTGAATGCCTGTGATCTTCAGGCCCTCAGGCACTGGATTAAAAGCAGACGCGTGTCTGCAGTGGAAATCACAGTATGGGCTCAGGAACACTTCAGAAAACCATCGTCTGTGAAACAGTTCATTACTGTGTCCACAAATGCAAGTTAAAACCAGACATAAACAATATTCAGAAATACTGGCAACATCTCTGGGCCTGAGCTCTTTTACGATGGAGAGAGACGAAGTGGAAAATTGTCCTGATGTCTGACAAATCAAAAGTAGAAATTCTTTTGAGAAATCATGGACACCACGTCCTTCAGGCTAAAGAGGGGAGGGACGATCCGGCATGTTATCAGTGCACAGTTCAAAAGGCAACATTTGTGATAGTATGAGGATGCATTAGTGCACATGACATGGGTAGCTTGTACATCTGGGAAGGCATCATTAATACTGAATGATATATACACATTTCAGAGCAATAGGCTGCCATCCAGACAAAATCTTTTTCAGGGAAGAAGGAAGCTTCTTTCAGCAAAACAATGCCAAACTGCTTTCTGCACATATTAAAACTGCATGGCTCCATAGTAAAAGAGTTCAGATGCTAAACTGGCCTGCCTGCAGTCCGGACCTGTCTCCCATTTAAAACATTTGGTGCATTATGAAGCACAGAATACGACAAAGGAAACCCCGAACTCTTGAGCAAATGAAACTCTATATCAGGCAAGAATGGGACGACATTTCTCTTTCAAAACTACAGCAACTGGTCTCCTCAGTTCCCAAATGTTTACAGAGTGTTGTTAAAAGTAGAGGTGATGCAACACACTGATAAACATGCCCCTGTCCCAACTTTTCTGAAATGTGTTGCTGGCATCAAATTCAAAATGAGCATTTTTCAAAAAAAAAAACAACAATAAAATTTCTCAGTTTCAACATCTGATATATTGTCTTAGTACTATTTTCAATGAAATATAGGGTTTTCATGATTAGCAAATTATTGTATTCTGTTTTTATTTACAGTTTACACAGCATCCCAACTTATATAATCACAAACCCAGTTACAAATCTCATTAAGAACATAAGGTAGCGAATGAGGTCAAGCTAGAGATAAGCTAAAAAGTTTAATTGTTTATTAGAAAACTGTTTAGTGATAAATTTATTTCAACAACACCGAAACAGTACCTTATGCAATGAGAGTACATTGTCAGATCTTTCACTTGTGAAATGTACTATTGTTTTGAGATGCATACAATTCTTCTATCTAAATGCTGTACTGGATGATGGTAATTTTTGGCTAAAATCTTAAATGATGCATGTTTGCCTTCGAGTACAATGCACATGCATTCAGTAACAGTTCACAGCCACATTGTGGTTATTGTGGAGTACTAAGAGCACCTACAGATGGAAGCACAATTTGGTGTCCTGTTATATAAAAATACAGTTGGTTTGAAGTGGTTTGAAAGGTTGTTGGCTGTGTGTGTGTGGAATAAGAAGACCCTAATAGCTATAATGCCATTTTCAGGCAATTGCAGGCAGTACAGGCAGGTGATGGTGTGCTGTGTTTGAAGAGTGGGAGGATGCAAGCACCTATGAGGCTGTGTGTCGTGGTTAAATTATATCTCCTGCTCGAGTTATTAAGATGAGAGTTGTGTGAGTGTCTGAGTGTGTGGGAGTATAAATGGACAAATATGTTCATTGCAATTGCTGGGATTTCCTTGGATATTTGCACCATTGAATTTGATAATGAGACAATAAGTGTGTGTGTACACACACGCACACACACGGAAGGAAACAATCAGCAAGAGGAAAAACACTACCGAGGTGAATGCATAAAAACATGGTGAGACAAAAAGCAAAGAAACAGAAAGAAATTTCACGATATATTCACCTTTGTCCACCAGTGCAGAGTTTCCCAAAAGCATCGCAGCACAAAGATCATCGTTAAGTGGTAGAGCAAGCAGCACAATGAACACTCTCTCTCCTAGTTAAGACGCTCTTGGTGTTAAGGGGCTTTTGGGAAACCCACCACAGACCATTCTGGACCTTCTTGTTATTGTAATACAGTTTGACTTATCTCCATTTTATTCTTTCTCTCTTTGTGGACTTGAGATCATCCTGTCAGTTTCTTCTCTCTATGCCAATGAGGCACAGTGCATATGCGAACATCCCAGCTCCTCTTCCCAAGTTATGTTTCTGCATCTAACACCATTTCAGCTTTCTCCCTCCCTTCCCTCCTTTGCTATTAAAATGCTTCCATCAGCTTCCCTATATCTATCATCTCGACTCCTCTTCAGCTCTTATCATATATCATTCTCTCAATCCTTCCTTCCTCTTTTCTTTTCCTCTCCCCAATTTGTCCTCTCCTTCATATTCTCTCAGGGCTTTTCTTCTGCAGTTTACTCCTCCTCTTTTACACAGAGAGGAGCAGTATACGTTTTGCACTGAGTGCAAGCAGGGACTCCGGCAGCACTAACTATGACAGCATAACTAAAAGGGAGAGCCAAAAAGTAACACAGACATGAGGCAGAGGTGGATCCAGGAAAATGGGAAAGGGGGGGGGGCGTCAACCCAGTAAGGCGGGGGGTCCAGGGGGGTTGCCAGAGGCCCCCGGAAGCTCTGCAGTTTTTAAATGCCCCGAGATGCATTTTGAGCTGTCAGAGACGTGTTGTAAATGAAACCTCTGAAAGAAAATGACCATATCAAAAATGTTTTAAAACTAGGAACTTTCAAAACCATTTTATTAGTCACTGAAAATGATATTGTCAGAGTTGCAGATATATGCATAGAACATAACTACAACTGATATATGGCCATATTTATGAAAGTTGCATTGTCATATAATGCATTACCATGTGACACACTACAGTGTAGTACACTGACCACAAAACACCTTATATCAATAAATTATTACTATTTTAGCAACTGCAGTCTGAGCTCCTGCTCAGGACATTTAGTGTACATATAAGACAGTTAATATACCCAGGTAAACTGAGGGAATCTAAGTGGTCACTTAAGACAGAGCTTAATACCATCTCATCTCATCTCATTATCTCTAGCCGCTTTATCCTGTTCTACAGGGTCGCAGGCAAGCTGGAGCCTATCCCAGCTGACTACGGGCGAAAGGCGGGGTACACCCTGGACAAGTCGCCAGGTCATCACAGGGCTGACACATAGACACAGACAACCATTCACACTCACATTCACACCTACGGTCAATTTAGAGTCACCAGTTAACCTAACCTGCATGTCTTTGGACTGTGGGGGAAACCGGAGCACCCGGAGGAAACCCACGCGGACACGGGGAGAACATGCAAACTCCACACAGAAAGGCCCTAGCCGGCCACGGGGCTCGAACCCGGACCTTCTTGCTGTGAGGCGACAGCGCTAACCACTACACCACCGTGCTGTCAGCTTAATGCCAAGATAATTATAAACAAAGACTGCAAGAGTTGCATGTCTATAATACAAAGTCAGAAACTGCAATCTGAGCTCCTGAGTCTAACAGACTGAGAGAACGATACAACGATTGTGTGAGTTGCATGTGAACAAGTCCTATAATAAGTCTTAAGGCCTCTGCATGCTCTTGCGACAAGGCTTTCGCAGATAGCTTTTCGCAGACAGTTGTAATTTATCGTTGAGCGGGGAGTAATAGGCGTGCGCGATGTTATTCACCGGCACAACGCAAGGGGGCACGAAGTCGCTAGGAGTAGTTGGTGGGTGTGGTTAGTGGAGTGTTTACCCTCCGGTTACTTATAATGACTAGAACTTTTTTTTTTTTATAATGACTAGAACTGGAGTCGTATAGATGTACGTACTTCCTCACTTCCTCAATCAACCGCTCTTCATGCTGCTCCATCTTCGCTCGTGTTTTTAAAAATGCCGGTCGTGAAAACAAAACAAAACAAACCGGGAAAGTAGGGAAGTGGAAGTGCGTGTACAGCGGATGTAGAGTGGACCAATCAGAGCCCTCTTGTCTGCGGCGCTGTCTGCGAGGCTTCTGCGGTGGTCACAATTTTTGGGAGGTGCACGCAGAGCGTCTGCAAAGGTGGGGGCGCTACGCAGACGCTATCTGCGACACCATCTGCGAGGACTGGGTTGTCAGCATAAATTGGCCTTTAGTTCCCAAAACTCAGGGGGGGTTTCAAGCAGATTTTCTTCAGAGCCATTGTAAAAATCAACATCTCTCACAGACCTATCCAGCCGCTGTCGTAAAAATCAAAGCAAGGCTCACCCCAAACGGCACGTGTACCATGTGCATACACAGGGTATGGTAAGTACAGGGATACCCTGTTAATGAATACAAGCAGTAGCTGGACAGCTGATACATGTGTGTATGCAGTAAGCCTGCTGCAGAATCTTATCATTTTGGCTTGTGAACATGCACGTTAACAATACCATAAACATAAAAGGATGGCGCACACCCTTTACATGTAGTCTACAGTGCAGTCCAGGAATACAGTATGTTATTACAGTGTGGGAAATAAGGAATTTTAAGCAGACTGTCACAGGACAGATAAGTCTGAAATGTTGTCTATCCGTCCAAATTTCAGCCTGTCCGAATGACAGGCCAAAGGCTCGGAACAATGTGGCCAGGGGTCCGGGGCCTGCTTTAGGGCCCTGGAAGCTGAAGGGCTTTAGATGCCTGGAGATGCTTCTCAGCTATTTCTAGGCATATTTTTGTGATCTTCAAAGGCCAAATTATACTAGACATTAGCTGCCAATTACAGTGGTGCTTGAAAGTTTGTGATCCCTTTAGAATTTTCTATATTTCTGCATAAATATGACCTAAAACATCATCAGATTTTCACACAAGTCCTAAAAGTAGATAAAGAGAACCCAGTTAAAAAAAATGAGACAAAAATATCATACTTGGTCATTTATTTATTGAGGAAAATGATCCAATATTACATATCTGTGAGTGGCAAAAGTATGTGAACCTTTGCTTTCAGTATCTGGTGTGACCCCTTGTGCAGCAATAACTGCAGCTAAACATTTCCAGTAACTGTTGATCAGTCCTGCACACCGGCTTGGAGGAATTTTAGCCCATTCCTCCGTACAGAACAGCTTCAACTCTGGGATGTTGGTGGGTTTCCTCACATGAACTGGTCGCTTCAGGTCCTTTCATAACATTTCGATTGGAGTAAGGTCAGGACTTTGACTTGGCCATTTCAAAACATTAGCTTTATTCTTCTTTAACCATTCTTTGGTAGAACAACTTGTGTGCTTAGGGTCGTTATCTTGCTGCATGACCCACCTTCTCTTGAGATTCAGTTCATGGACAGATGTCCTGACATTTTCCTTTAGAATTCGCTGGTATAATTTAGATTCCATTGTTCCATCAATGATAGCAAGCCATCCTGGCCCAGATGCAGCAAAACAGGCCCAAACCATGATACTACCACCACCATGTTTCACAGATGGGATAAGGTTCTTATGCTGGAATGCAGTGTTTTCCTTTCTCCAAACATAACGCTTCTCATTTACAACATAAAGTTCTATTTTGGCCTCATCCATCCACAAAACATTTTTCTAATACCCTTCTGGCTTGTCCACATGATCTTTAGCAAACTGCAGATGAGCAGCAATGTTCTTTTTGGAGAGCAGTGGCTTTCTCCTTGCAACCCTGCCATGCACACCATTATTGTTCAGTCTTCTCCTGATGGTGGACTCATGAACATTAACATTAGCCAATGTGAGAGAGGCCTTCAGTTGCTTAGAAGTTACCCTGGGGTCCTTTGTGACCTCGCCAACTATTACACACCTTGCTCTTGGAGTGATCTTTGTTGGTCGACCACTCCTGGGGAGGGTAACAGTGGTCTTGAATTTCTTCCATTTGTACACAATCTGTCTGACTGTGGATTGGTGGAGTCCAAACTCTTTAGAGATGGGTTTGTAACCTTTTCCAGCCTGATGAGCATCAACAACACTTTTTCTGAGGTCCTCAGAAATCTCTTTTGTTCGTGCCATGATACACTTCCACAAACATGTGTTGTAAAGATCAGGCTTTGATAGATCCCTGTTCTTTAAATAAAACAGGGTGCCCACTCACACCTGATTGTCATCCCATTGATTGAAAGCACCTGAGTCTAATTTCACCTTCAAATTAACTGGTAATCCTAGAGGTTCACTTACTTTTGCCACTCATAGATATGTAATATTGGATCATTTTCCTCAATAAATAAATGACCAAGTATGATATTTTTGTCTCATTTGTTTAACTGGGTTCTGTTTATCTACTTTTAGGACTTGTGTGAAAATCTGATCATGTTTTAGGTCATATTTATGCAGAAATATAGAAAATTCTAAAGGGTTCACAAACTTTCAAGCACCACTGTACACTACAAATTGAATATAATTTACAAGAAAATGTCAGAAAAATTAAGAAAAACATGTTTAAAGTTCTACCCAAGAAAACAGTAGCACACACAGGTCAGTTCCATGTCTAGAAAAAAAAACTATTGGGGGGGATGTTCCAGTTGGTTACAACTTACTGGTCCTCATACACAGGTGCTATAATAACACTCATGAAACATTATGTCAACAATGACTGTTTTTATAATATGTTTATAATAAGTCTATAAGAAATTTAATAATTAACAATACAACTATACTTACATAATAGAGTTCAAATTCTGAGTACAAGATTCCAAGTAACTTTGTAACAAAATGACTTTTAAAATGACGCAGAACTAGACACATTTGGCATTCAGACTCAAATCTGCTGGACTAGAACTTAGACAATAGAAGAAAACTCCACGAAAGAGAAACCAATTGAAACCGAAAGAGTGAAAGTGATTATCAGGCTGTTACCATGGGAACAGTCTTTTATGAATGCGGAAGTGGGCCCTCAGCACTCCGACTCTGGTGTGACTCAGTAAGGTGACAAGTTTTATGTTTCATCTAATTTAGGTAATTTAAAAAATATAATATTATTTGGCAGTGGGCACATAGGAAAGTGGAAAGTATAAAGTTTCTGTCAATATGTTGATCATGCTTGTATGGTTAAAAACTCAAAAGATATTTATCTAAATACATGACCCACTCATTCTAAACCTGTCGAGCTTTGCCGGCGAAGCTCTCGACCCCAGAGGGTTAAGATCTCATCTCATTATCTCTAGCCACTTTATCCTGTTCTACAGGGTCGCAGGCAAGCTGGAGCCTATCCCAGCTGACTACAGGCAAAAGGCGGGGTACACCCTGGACAAGTCGCCAGGTCATCACAGGGCTGACACATAGACACAGACAACCATTCACACTCACATCTACGGTCAATTTAGAGTCACCAGTTAACCTAACCTGCATGTCTTTGGACTGTGGGGGAAACCGGAGCACCCGGAGGAAACCCATGCTGACAACATGCAAACTCCACACAGAAAGGCCCTCGCCGGCCACAGGGCTCGAACCCGGACCTTCTTGCTGTGAGGCGACAGCGCTAACCACTACACCACCATGCCGCCGAGGGTTAAGATACGATGGAAAAAATGCATTGTCAGGGTCCAAAACCTGTAGTAGTCTATTTTCTTTTAACGTTAGTGGTAAACCTACCCAGCTGATAACAGCGTCGCATGGTGTCATGCCAGAATGCACTCCTACTCACTGATGAGAGGCGACTTGTCGTTCATCGAGAGCGTCCGCGATCGGCCAATCACAGGCTGTGTTATGACATAATGTATTTGTCTAGTGTAACATTTGGAAGAAAATTAGAAGTAGGTTAGACCCATATCTTTACCATTTTTCATGGGCCATTTGGTTTGATGCTTTTGAAATACAAATGGACAAATGCATAAATTACTGGTCAATGTTTGCTGGTCTGGCCTTATTTCCCACACTGTAGGTTATTATGGCGATGCATGAAGTTCCCGCACCCTGTTAAAATTCAACAGGACTCGCCCAGCTTGCTTTTCATTGCATTCGTGTCATGAGTGAAAAAAAAACCCTAAGCTAGCACCTACTATTAAATAAATTTATACCATAAACTCTTCGGGTCAATCCCACATAACCAGTTATTTTATTTTTTTTAAACCTTACTAATTAAATAAAAAATTGCGGGCATATCTCAGTATCTGCAATACTAAAACTTTTTTTTTTTGATGGGGGAGTGCGCACCGAGTGCACCCCCCCTTAAATCCACGCCAGTGAGGGAGCCCTGGGGCTCCACTGTCAACAAACCTAGTCAACTAAATTACAGTTGTTCACACATTCACTCAGTAACCATTTATTTTGGTCAGAGTCACACCTCGTGGCAATTTAGAGAAATCAATCAATCAATCCATCCATCCATCCATCCATCATCTATATCACTTATCCGCCAGGGTCACAGGAGAAGATGGAACCAGCTGACACTGGGTGAGAGGTGGGGTTCACCCTGGGCAGGTCACCAATCTATCACAGAGACAAACAGTCATTCAGACACACATTAACACATCAGCAATTTAGAGTAGCCAGTTGACCTAATCTGCATGTCTTTGGACTGGGAGGAAACCCGAGCACCTGGAGGAAACCCACGCAGGCATGTGGAGAACATGCAAACTCCACACAGACAGGCCCCAGTCAGCCACGAGTTTCAAACCCAGAACTCTTGCGGTGAGGTAACAATGCTACCCACAACATCACTGTGCCGCCTAATATTTATTCCATGCTGGTTTTTCCCTGAATGTGCCCAGCTCCTAACAGTGTCAGTTAAATGATCAGTTCAAAAAGCAGAAGCAAAAAGATATTTCCATTCATCTTGTACTGTAGCCCTGTGATGACCTGGCGACTTGTCCAGGGTGTACCCCGCCTTTCGCCCTTAGTCAGCTGGGATAGGCTCCAGCTTGCCTGCGACCCTGTAGAACAGGATAAAGCGGCTAGAGATAATGAGATGAGATGAGATCTTGTACTGTTTCAGTAAATTGTACATGATTTATATTTGCAGTTGAAACTCAAGATGCAAACAGGGTCAGAGTGAAGCAATTTAGTGGGAGCATAATGAGTACGTTGTTAACTCACTCATTTGCTACTTGACTTGCTGTAGATAATGATGATGACAATAAGGACTGTTCCAACAACGATCCTGATCTGCTAACTGTGTCAGGCTTATTGATCTATGGATGCTGCAGAGCGAGCAGAAGTGCAGTCTGGGTTTGTTATGATCGAGTCAGGAAGCACAGAATCAGGCCACTTCAGTGGAATATTGTAATTTTTCAGTCTTATTATAGACTCAGCACCAGTCCACACCTTCCTATCAGGATCTTGTACTGTGGCAGACCAATTCTTTTCAGTGTTTGGTATAAACCATGCTGCAAATCTTGCCTTGGTATCATAGCAGTAACTTCCAGATGTTGAGATGAGTTTATTTTTCTTTTAGTAAAATAGATACTTCAGTTTCACCATAAAAAAAAGTCAAAGTCCCTCTCACACCAGAATCTGGTCTTCCCAGGCAGTCTCCTGTTCCAGTACTACCCAGCTCTTTGAGGCGCCAATCTCCATTTCCATAGCCTTCGGCCTCCTAGGGTTACAGTGGGGGGCTAGTCCTCTGGTAACCGCAAGAGTTTGACTTCTTCACTCACATCTGTATTGCAGCGTGCCTTGCCAGATGGTAGTATGTACCATTTTTATGATGGTCTTTGGTATGACCCAACCACAAGTAGAACTCATGATCTCCCAGTCGAGAGGTAGACATGCTAACCACTAGGCCGACTTGCAGTAGTTTCACTGTAACCTGAACCTAAATTCATGGTGTTTGGAAAAATATATATTTTTATGTTTTGTTTTTGTTCATTCCTTTCTGCAAGTCTTTAATATTTGAAATTTTGACTTTTGTGTGTTTTTGTAACCACAATTGTACATCCTTTTTCTGCTATTTGAAAACACCATTTGCCCTTTACGTTGTGTAAATATTTCAAGGCCAATGGATCAATAAAAATGAAATAAAATAAGTCTACTGGCTATGAGATCTGCCTGCCAAGCCGCAGAACTCCAAGGATGCTATTAGAACATCAAAATGTTTGGAATGTGGCATCTTTGCCAATTCGCTTCCAGAACTAGAGGATATTTCTACTCAAGGTTCATGAGTTGCAGTGTTTGAGGTGGAAGATTGCAGGATGTAGGGACTCTTGTGGTTGGGTTTGAGTTAGCAAAGGACGGCTGAGGCAGGCTTCTGAAAGAAGCCTGCAAGTCTCTTGGAAGCATCTGTTATCTAATGTTTCTTCATTTCCGATTCAGTTCATACATGATGCTGCATTGATTGACATTCAATTCTAAGTAGGCTGACAGCTACACAACACCCTTAACCTCAGCATCAACGTTCTCAAAATGACTAGTTGGCAAGGAAGAGTGGTGTTGAGGCTAAAAGGCATGAGTGTAATAGTGAAAGAGGATCAGGAGCTCCAGATGCTTGAAAAGCACCTTGTAGAGATTACAAGTGTCAATCATGTATTTCATCCATTTATTTCAGAAGTTCTCCTTTTTCAATGTTGCATTTAGCTTGATGCAATTCAAGAACTCACTTCCTAGGCCATGATTTAATATTTCTATGGGCTTTACTCCAGAAAGCTCTGCTGCACAGTTGAGTAGGGAACGTTTCAGTAATGACAAAGAACTAGCTTTTCTTCTGCCTTTATTCCTTTCTCTCTCTCTGTAGGTCTGGGAAGCTGCAGTCCATCTGCTCCCTGCAGGCTCGTGTTCAGGACTTTCTCAGCAGTGGTGAAAACAGGGCTGATAACACAACAGTGGCTGTATGTCTGCCAGACCTCAAACTACAGCCCTCAAGCATGCTTCGTCCAGCCTCTCCAGAGAGAGAGAACAAGCAGGGAGATAGGGATGGACAGAATCAAAAATGCATGGCTAAAGGGAGGGAGGGACAGAAGTCAGCGCTGGAAACACACGGATTTAGTTCAAAAGACAGTCAAAGAGAAAATGATCAGACAGTAGGAAGATATACAGAAAAAGAAGAGGAGATGAATGTAACAATATCCTGCTCTACTCCTCTTTCTCCCCTCTCTGACACTCATACGCCTGATGGCCAGTTGAGGATGGTTCACACGCTGCCTAATTTTGTCCAAGCACTGGCAGAGGCAAGCAAAGCCCGATACATACGACATAGAGGGCAGCCTCTGTGTGACAGAGAGCTGAGCATCACAGAGATATTCTCAAGCAACTCCAGAGATGCACATACCACTCACTAACACACGCCGATATACTAAAAAAAGAGAACATTTCCTTATGGAAGCCAGTCAAATGTTCTTCAAGGTCAAAACCGTCACATATACCTAAACATGTAATATACTCTAATAAAGACATTATTTAAATTTTAACATCATTTATATAATGGACTATATTATTGGGTTAGGTCAATTAAAACCATTTTGTAACCTCTGTCATCTAAAATACAATCAGTATTACAACATGACCTACATTTTCAATTCTGCTCATTGTAGTTTATTGTAAATATTTTGGTGGGTTTTGAGGGAGCATATATGGCATGAGCTATGTATAAGTTGACCTTATGAAAAAAGAGAAATTCATCTTGGGGTTCAATTCTTTTGTAATATATGTATGAGCATGAGGATTGTACTTATTTACTTCTGGTTTAGACAGAAGAATTCTTTCCACGGTGAAGAAAAAACCCTTGTTCTTGATTTGGCCAGCTCAAGAACACCATTCATGAGGCAAGATCATCTGAGTCTATCCATCCATTATCCTGTCCTACAGGGTCGCAGGCAAGCTGGAGCCTGTCCCAGCTGACTATGGGTGAGAGGCAGGGTACACCCTGGACAAGTCACCAGGTCATCGCAGGGCATCGCGTAGACACAGACAACCATTCACGCTATGGTACGGTCAATTTGGAGCCACCAATTAGCCTAACCTGCATGCCTTTGGACTGTGGGGGAAACCGGAGCACCCGGAGGAAACCCACGCTGACACGGGGAGAGCATGCAAACTCCACACAGAAAGGATTCATCCTGCTGCTTTTGTCAGCTGTCACATTATCAATAAATACAAGGGAACTAGTTCCACTGGCGGCCATACACACCAACACCATAAGATCAGGTGGTATTATTCAAATCATGAGTAGTTCCTTTCGTTCTCTGTACACTTCTCTTCCCATCATCCTGGAACAAGCTGATCTTTGTCTCAGTCTGTCCATAGGATGAATTCTAGATGTTTTTGGAAACTCTAATTTGGTCTTCCTGTATTTACTCTGGTGAAGTTTTTCATAATTGTTGACTTTGACTCACATGAGGGGCAGCATGGTGGTGTAGTGGTTAGCATGGTTGCCTCACAGCAAGAAGGTCCTGGGTTTGAGCCCAGCAGCTGGCGAGGGCCTTTCTGTGTGGAGTTTGCATGTTCTCCCCGTGTCTGTGCGGGTTTCCTCCGGGTGCTCCGGTTTCCCCCACAGTCCAAAGACATGCAGGTTAGGCTAACTGGTGGCTCTAAATTGACCATAGGTGTGAATGTGAGTGTGAATGATTGTTTGTCTCTATGTGTCAGCCCTGCGATAACCTGGCGACTTGTCCAGGGTATACCCCGCCTCTCACCCATAGTCAGCTGGGATAGGCTCCAGCTTGCCTGTGACCCTGTAGGACAGGATAAGCGGCTACAGATAATGGATGGATGGATGGATGGATGGATGGATGAAAATAGTGTAATAACATTAAAATGTGAACAAAAAACAACCCGGTGGCACGGTGGTGTAGTGGTTAGCACTGTCGCCTCACAGCAAGAAGGTCCTGGGTTTGAGGCCGGCGAGGGTCTTTCTGTGCGGGGTTTGCATGTTCTCCCCGTGTCCATGTGGGTTTCCTCCGGGTGCTCCGGTTTCCCCCACAGTCCAAAGACATGCAGGTTAGGCTAATTAGTGGCTCTAAATTGACCGTAGGTGTGAATGATTGTTTGTCTCTATGTGTCAGCCCTGCGACAACTTGGCGACTTGTCCAGGGTGTACCCCAACTCTCGCCCATAGTCAGCTGGGATAGGCTCCAGCTTGCCTGCGACCCTGTAGAACAAGGATGGATGGGAAAGAAAACAAACCTGTTATTATATTCGTCCTTTAATGTGAACATTTTCTCTTGCTGTAACAAGTGTCCAGAATAAAGATGTTGCTTTGTGATGAACTCAACTGTGATGCATTGAATGAGTTTGCTCTGCTGTTCCCACTACAACACTGGCGCCCTCTGCTGGTAGTGCACACCACTGAACCCAAAGTGTACTCGAACAAACCTCTTCTGTTTTGTTTATGTTTAACGTTAGGAGTTAGTAAAACGTGAGCTGTTGAAATACGTCATCATTTCAGTGAAAAATAAAGTTAAAACAATGCAACACAACACAAGCGTCGTGTGTGAAACACTTCCTGCTTGAATGACGTAGGAAGTGGGTGAGACCAGTAACAGACACTGGTTTGTAAGCTTGGACTATGACTTAAAAGCTTCAGAAAATAGACTGCAGTCACAGAGTAATACCACAGACTGAACATGGCCGTGTTTGGGAGGTTTGCTGGAGGAGTTTGCTCGTTTTTCCGCAGTCGTGTTAAATTAACCGGACTCTTCCCTCCTCAGCAGTGCTCGCTGCCTGACAGCAGGAGTGTCTCTGAGAGGAGGAACTGGTTTGTCCGAGGGTTTAGTGTTGTGCTGAATGGAGACTCTGCTGAAGTGGACAGAAGTCACCTGGAAGGTGAAAACCAGGGTAACGCGCTTAGTGATTTATTTAGGCTACAACTAAACTTGTGACGCCATTTTAAAGTGTATTTAAACTTACTCTACAAGGGCTTTTCAAAGTGTGGGGCGCGCCTCCCCTAGGGGGCGCCAGAGTTCTTCGGGGGGGGGGCGCAACGTGAGGAAAAATAAACCAGAATAATACCCTGTCCACACTATAGAGGATTTCGACGTGACGTCACAGGTCACGTGACGCTCCGGTGTCCGCCATTTTGAAGGTCAAGCTAGCTAATGTCAATAACATAGTAGCTGGTATGTTACTGTAGCAATGTTTACGTTCAGTCATTTGGATGACTGTTAAAACCTTTCAGTCTCAAGTTTTTCCTTTACTGGATTTACTAGTTTACTGTAATTATGATCCGGCAGCTATTTACACCAGATCCAGTGTAAATAGCTGCCGGAGCGCGCTCCGGCTTGCTCCCCCTCAAATTAAGCAGCACGCTCCGGCTTGCTCCCGGAGTGCTCCGGCCGAGGTTCCGGAGCGCGCTCCGGCAGCTATTTACACTGGATCCGGTGTAAATAGCTGCCGGATCATAATTACAGTAAACTAGTAAATCCAGTAAAGGAAAAACTTGAGGCTGAAAGGTTTTAACAGTCATCCAAATGACTGAACGTAAACATTGCTACAGTAACATACCAGCTACTATGTTATTGACATTAGCTAGTGCTAACAGCTAGCTGCTAGTACACTGCTACAACACAGACACCGACCCTAATAATACAGTTCTTGGTCATTGCCTGGTAACAGCAAATTTATAACGGGCCATGTCTCAACAGACTAAGAAGTTATTTCAATGACATATTTTAATAACATTTTGTTTATCCTGAGGACCGAAAGTAAATGAAAATGTGAACAAACCTTAGCTGTAGGTGGGGTTTACATTAGACCGTATCAGCGGATTATCAGATTAACGTTTTTAAAACGATTAGCGTGCACACAGCAACGCCAATACACGATTCGCGTGCACACAGCAACGCCAATACACGGATACGCTCGGCTCCGCAGGCATCCTGCGCTCCAAATCACTCTGCCCTGAACAGCGAGTGCCCTCTGGAGGGTGCGCACTCCGGCCCTGCGCAGCTCACAGAGCGCGCGAGTGAAGCGCACGAGCAGTGATTCGGGACTGAGCCGCTGTGTGTGTGATCTCAGTGCATATCGGGCATGCGCGTCACTTACCACTTGCAAGTGGAAGGATGGCAAGCCTAAAGACAATCATAACTACACAATGGGCAGTATTTGCATCAGTATTTGCAGTATTTTCATACTTTTATACTCTTTAATGAAAGGTGATAGAAGGCGGAAGTCCGCGCCGTTTTTCAGCAGTCGCATCACATGACCAACGCCAGCGAATCAGGAAGGTGGATGTCACAGTGACGTTGTCCAATGACGACGCCAGCTAGAGCTCAGCACAGCGTATCCGTGTATTCTCAATGTTTACACAGCACCGGACCAGACACAATCTGGATTGAATACATGGACCCTGGCGGATTCCCATTTCCCGGCGTTTCCAGGCGTTTTAATGTAAACGGACAGTGCATCCGCGAAGAAAACGAGACAGATACAGTCTAATGTAAACTTGGCCTGTAATAAGATGGCGACCACCGGCTCCAAGGATGACCCGCTGATGTAGGCATGTTACCCAGCCTGACACAAAATATTTGTAGGCATCCAAACTCTTATACGCTTTCAGATGCTGTGTATGGCGATGGGTTTTTAACGGCATAGGGATACAGATCATGTGGGCCGAAGTCAGGTAAAGACGAGGGCTTCGTGTACTTCCGTACGTCAGTGAACAATCCTGGTGGAAGCAGGTAAACGTTCTCTAAGCCTGCTAACCTCAATTTTTGCAAATACCTCTCCCTCTGCTCGCCCTGTAAATGCCCTACGTCGCTGGATAGTGAAGGTGTTTTCTGCATCTCGCTCCTTTTTCTTTTATGTTTTTCATTTGTCGCCTTCCTCGCATTCAAACTGATTCGAGCCGTGACCTCCAAAATGGCAGCCTCACATGACTTGGTCACGTGGGTCGAAAACCTCTATAGACTGATACCAAAATCCAGAATTGTGACACCCAAAGGCATTTTTGAGACAAAGTCGGCAAACAGTCTTATTTTGTCAATTTGGGTGTGCCGAATTCAAATCTGCAATATGCCGAGCTCTATCTGACCTCTGTTGACCTCTAGAGGTCATTGAACTTTGGGCCTGTAAACGTCTCAGCTGAACCCAGTTTCTCAGCTTTCTAAGGAATGAAATGTACTAAAATGATTAATGAAGTTAGCAAATGGCCTTGTTTGTTAAATGTTTGGGTGCTGAATTCATTTTTCATTTGTAAAACGACATATGACCTCTGATAACCTCAAGGTCATTAAACTTGGCCTATGCATTTAACGGCATTTTTAAACTGACTTTACTCCCCCAAAAAGAATATGAACAGACAAAAAACAAATAGAAAGGAACAAATACAACATTAAATGCCAGTCCATGTACGTGACTTACTTTTCACAATGAGAATGCCTAGGCGATCACCTTACATAACATTGCATTACATTTAGCGGTTATTGTTTATACAAAGCTACTGAAAAAAGGACAGATTCAGCAGCATACAAAATGTGGGGGCATACAGGGTATACAGGTTAATCAGGGTTAGTATATCTCATCTCATCTCATTATCTCTAGCCGCTTTATCCTGTTCTACAGGGTCGCAGGCAAGCTGGAGCCTATCCCAGCTGACTACGGGCGAAAGGCGGGGTACACCCTGGACAAGTCGCCAGGTCATCACAGGGCTGACACATAGACAACCATTCACACTCACATTCACACCTATGGTCAATTTAGAGTCGCCAGTTAACCTAACCTGCATGTCTTTGGACTGTGGGGGAAACCGGAGCACCCGGAGGAAACCCACGCGGACACGGGGAGAACATGCAAACTCCTCACAGAAAGGCCCTCGCCGGCCACGGGGCTCGAACCCAGACCTTCTTGCTGTGAGGCAACAGCGCTAACCACTACACCACCGTGCCGCCCTCAGGAAAATTGGATATGCAAAAAAATCTGATTTGGACTGACAGTCTGAACATAGCCTGAGTGTAAAATGTCAGTAGTTACACAGGATAATGTATGTAAGCTTTCCTATATGCCCACTTTTCTGTTGATACATCTGGAGTGTTATAAAAGCCACCCATGGCTGTAGGTATATGGCATGAGTTTGTATCTGCTTGCCCGAGCTGCGTAGTATCTGTTAGATCTGTAAAACGTCTACTTATGTGTAATTAACCTACAGTGCCTTGCGAAAGTATTCATACCCCTTGAACTTTTTCACATTTTTCCACCTTACAACCACGAACTTAAACGTTTTTATTGAGATTTTATGTGATAGACCAACACAGAGTAGCACATAATTATGAAGTGAAATGAAAATGATAAATGGTCTTCAAAATTTTAAACAAATAAAAATCTGAAAAACGTGGTGTGCATTAGTATTCAGCCCCCCTGCGTCGATACTTTGTAGAGCCACCTTTTGCTGCAATTTCAGCTGCAAGTCTTTTGTGGTATGTCTCTACCAGCTTTGCACATCTAGACACTGAAATTTTTGCCCATTCTTCTTTGCAAAATAGCTCAAGCTCAGCCAGATTGGATGGAGAGCGTCTGTGAACAGCAATTTTCAAGTCTTGCCACAGATGCTCAATGGGATTTAGGTCTGGACTTTGACTGGGCCATTCTAACACATGAATATTCTTTGATCTAAACCATTCCATTGTAGCTCTGGCTGTATGTTTAGGGTCATTGTCTTGCTGGAAGGTGAATCTCCTTCCCAGTCTCAAGTCTTTTGCAGCCTCCAACAGGTTTTCTTCCAGGATTGCCCTGTATTTAGCTCCATCCATATTCCCATCAACTCTGACCAGCTTCCCTGTCCCTGCTGAAGAAAAGCATCCCCATAGCATGATGCTGCCACCACCATGTTTCACAGTGGGAATGGTGTGTGCAGGGTGATGAGCAGTGTTAGTTTTCCGCCACACATAGCGCTTTGCATTTAGGCCAAAAAGTTCAACTTTGGTCTCATCTGACCAAAGCACCTTCTTCCACGTTTGCTGTGTCCCCTACATTTCTTATGCCTGTCTTTCAACAATGGCTTTCTTCTTGCCACTCTTCCAAAAAGGCCAGATTTGTGGAGTGTACGACTTATAGTTGTCCTGTGCACAGATTCTCCCACCTGAGCTGTGGATTTCTGCAGCTCCTCCAGAGTGATCATGGGCCTCTTGGCTGCTTCTCTGACCAGTGCTCTCCTTGCCCGCTCTGTCAGTTTAGGTGGACGGCCATGTCTTGGTAGGTTTGCAGTTGTGCCATACTTTTTCCATTTTTGAATGATGGATTGAACAGTGCTTCTTGAGATGTTCAGAGCTTGGGATATTTTTTTTTTATCACCTAACCCTGCTTTAAACTTCTCCAGAACTTTATCCCTGACCTGTCTGGTGAGTTCTTTGGTCTTCATGATGCTGTTTGTTCTTCAGTGTTCTCTAACAAACCACTGAGGCCTTCACAGAACAAGTGTATTTATCCTGAGAGTAAATTACACACAGTAGGACTCTATTAACTAATTAGATGACTTCTGAAGGCAATTGATTGCACTGGATTGTATTTAGAGGTATCAGAGGACAGGGGGCTGAATACTAATGCACACCACATTTTTCAGATTTCTATTTGTTTAAAATTTTGAAGACCATTTATCATTTTCATTTCACTTCACAATTATGTGCTACTCTGTGTTGGTCCATCACATAAAATCTCAATAAAAAACGTTTAAGTTCGTGGTTGTAAGGTGGAAAAATGTGAAAAAGTTCAAGGGGTATGAATACTTTTGCAAGGCACGGTACAGCAGCTGATTTTACATCGGTCAATCATTACTTTTATAAATGTGTGCAATGCTAGAATGCTAGGAAAGGCAGACATCACATGGTTCACAAATCGGTGGAACATGATTTTTACTGTTGCTCGACAACAAGAATGGAGGTTGCCAAAGTTGTGAGAAGTCACCAGATTTGTTGCTAGTCACTAGCAAAGATTATTAGTCTTAATAAAAATAATGCCGTACTTGGGTGGCCAGAGGGGGAGCCATCCTTTGCCCTGGCCAGCCCTTAGTCATGTCCATGGTGGTAAGGGCATATATACTGCTTGCATGTTATTAGTTCTTTAATAGAGGCTTTGCACCGTCATGTGACCCCACGTTTATCAACAGATGTTTTGGGGTAAATGTGCTGGGTCCTGCATACACTCCATACCCAAACTACTGTACATCCCCCTCACAAAAAGTATTTTTATAATTTATATATGCTGGTTATGTCAGCCCTGTGATGACCTGGCGACTTGTCCAGGGTGTACCCTGCCTTTCGCCCGTAGTCAGCTGGGATAGGCTCCAGCTTGCCTGCGACCCTGTAGAAGGATAAAGCGGCTAGAGATAATGAGATGAGATGAGATGAGATATGCTGGTTACTGAATGATAATGGTCATAGAGTACTGACTTTGTAAGATAACCTGACAGTCAGGTGTCCTCAACGACAAAGATAATTGCTGTGTCTGAAATCACTCACTCATTCACTATTTCCTACTCACTATCTACGGAATTCTATATAGAAAACTATATAGTGAGCTGATTGGTAAAATGAAAATATACTTTCGGACACTACTCTGCAGTGCCATTATTTACGTCATTACTGTCACACAGTTAAAACGTGCCAGGTCAGTCGACTGCACCGGGCGCTTCTCTCTGTCGTCTGCCATTTTCCTTTCAGCATAACCGCAGTGCATGATGGTATATATTCCCTGGTGAAAATCTTTCAGGGATCTTCAAGGATCCGTAAAGTTCTTTGTGAGGGTCTTTGAGGATCCTGTTGAGGATCTCAACAAAGATCCTCAAAAGATGTTTGAGGATCTTTAAAATTCTTGCCAAGATCTTCAAGGATCTACAAGAATCTTAAGTTATTTTCACGAGCCTCAAGGATCTTTGAAATTCATGACAAGATCTTCAAGGATCTTTAGTATTCTTGACAAGATCTACAAGAAATTCTTGATTCCTGTCAAGAATCTTAAAAAACAAAAATCACATTCAATTCCAAACAAAACAATCCTTTACTGATGCTATCATAACATATATACACTGACATTTCCAGTAGAAGTAGTTAATTGATTGACCAAGAGATCCTTTCAAGAGCTTTAAAACCTTGAAAATCATGAAAGATTCTTTCAAAGATCCTTTTAAGATATTGGCTATTCAGGATTCCTTGGTATATCCTTATCCAATTCTTATGAATCATAATTAATCAAGTTTCAATCTATTTCCATCCTTGCGAATTCCGTTGAATTAGGATCATTTAAAACAATTGAAAGAGCCTCATTAGATCCTCGAGGATCTTAAAGGATCCTCACAAAGATCTTGTAAAGACCTTGACAAAGATCCAGATCAAATCCTCAAGGATCCTAGCAAAGACCTTAACAAGATCCTTAGAAGGATCCTTCTAATATCTTTGAAAGATCCTTGTTGAATCCTTGAGGATCTTAAAGGATCCTTGCAAAGATCTTTGCGGGGATCATTATGAGGATCTTTGTAGGATCCTTACAAGATCTTTGTCAAATCCTTGAGGATCTTTACAAATGATTTTGCATTTAAAGAACTTTCTAAGATCCTTATCTTTCAGGATCTTTGGCAGGTCTTTGACAATCCTCATGGATCCTTAAAGATCCTGTGAGGTTTTTCACCAGGTATTGTTTGGTTAATGACCATCGGTTGTACACTGCTTTTCACAGTGCATTGTGGGATACTATGAGTCCAGTATATAGGGTGTAATAATTCTCACTATAGATTTGGAAAGCACTACAAAATGGCAAACTCACTATATAGTCCACTATATAGTGAGTAGTGAGTGATTTCGGACACAGAGAATGACTGCATCTGTGCTAAATAGTAAGTCTATCATTGTCTCAAATAACACAACAGGGAGCTGTGCCTTAAATAGCAATAAAGCAGTATGTACTATTCTGGAATGTTTTTTGAGTATACATTACTGTCTTGTGTGCTTTATACTGAGAAATATGAACAAATACAGTAAAGACATGTAAAGTATAATATTGACCAAAAATAAATATTATTGACTTTTTTTTTTAATGGTTAAAATAATGTTGTGCATATTGCTGTACAAGGGCGGCACAGTGGTGTAGTGGTTAGCGCTGTCACCTCACAGCAAGAAGGTCCGGGTTTGAGCCCCGTAGCTGGCGAGGGCCTTTCTGTGCGGAGTTTGCATGTTCTCCCCGTGTCCGCGTGGGTTTCCTCCGGGTGCTCCGGTTTCCCCCACAGTCCAAAGACATGCAGGTTAGGTTAACTGGTGGCTCTAAATTGACCGTAGGTGTGAATGTGAGTGTGAATGGTTGTCTGTGTCTATGTGTCAGCCCTGTGATGACCTGGCGACTTGTCCAGGGTGTACCCCGCCTTTCGCCCGTAGTCAGCTGGGATAGGCTCCAGCTTGCCTGCGACCCTGTAGAACAGGATAAAGCGGCTAGAGATAATGAGATGAGATATTGCTGTACTAAATAGCAGAATAGTGCACCAACAGAGGTACTACATTAATTAATGCTTTCTGACATAGCTGTTCAAATTGTTTCATTAAGTCCAATTGTTTTCCTGTTGTTACCTTCAGGTAAGGTTTTTTTGGGGGGGATTTTCCTCAATAATTTAGTCATAGGGCAGCACGGTGGTGTAGTGGTTAGCGTTGTCGCCTCACAGCAAGAAGGTCCGGGTTCGAGCCCCGTGGCCGGCGAGGGCCTTTCTGTGCGGAGTTTGCATGTTCTCCCCGTGTCCGCGTGGGTTTCCTCCGGGTGCTCCGGTTTCCCCCACAGTCCAAAGACATGCAGGTTAGGTTAACTGGTGACTCTAAATTGAGCGTAGGTGTGAATGTGAGTGTGAATGGTTCTGTGTCTATGTGTCAGCCCTGTGATGACCTGGCGACTTGTCCAGGGTGTACCCCGCCTTTCGCCCGTAGTCAGCTGGGATAGGCTCCAGCTTGCCTGCGACCCTGTAGAACAGGATAAAGCGGCTAGAGATAATGAGATGAATTTAGTCATAGCCAATTCCCACCCACCAGACAGCTCTCCCCTATCACATGACCGCTACCAACCAGGGAGGGCGAAGGTTATCAAATGCTTCCTCCAAGTCACATAAAGCCAGCCAACCGCAACTTTCCAAACTGCTGCTCAGGCACCGTCAGGGGTGGCGTAACACACTTGGAGGAAAGCGCTATCCACCCACCTCCGTATGTGTGAGCTCACAGACATTCAGTGCGTTTACATGCACATAGAGAGAATCGAATTTCTACCGTTGCTCGACTGAAATCGAAGTTCAAAATGCCATGTATACACCTTAATTCGGCTGAAATTGAACCGAACTTGATTTCTCGGACTCGAGCTACACGTCCTAGATTATGCGATTTCTGCCGAGCTACTTAGTGCATGTAAACCCTATTGAGCTACATATTCGAGCTACTTACTTCAGCACTGCCGCTTCCGGAAGTGACGAGTGACGAGACCACAAGCGGGAAACACAACAGCCTCGCTCGGCATGACAACGAATCATGACAACGGCATGAATCTTTTTTTTTGTGGCATTGTTTGCACTGTTAAAATTTAGCTCACTTACTGTATCACCAAATACATCTGTACAGCTGTTGCATAGCTGTGAATTGTGTACATAAACAAGTCATTGTATTTGTGTGTGTGTATATATATATATATATATGTCCAACATCTGATGAATGTCAATAAAAACAAAACAATTGAACTTTTTTGTGTTTATTAAGACATAAGTTAAATTGTAAGCAAAAAAAAAAAAATTTTTGTAAGCAAAAAATGGACTTTAGAAAAATATACAATTGTGCAAAATAAGTTGTCTTACAAAACAGTGGTCTGCGCAGGACAGTTTGTAGCCATACAGTCTGTTAGAGCAAGCCTAACAGCTTGAGCACGGAACTTGTGAACACGGAACTGCCAGTGTTGCCAGATTGGGCGGTTTTAAGTGCATTTTGGCAGATTTGAACATGTTTTGGGCTGGAAAACGTCAGCAGTATCTGGCAACACTGCTGATAACTTTGTTTATACTCTTGAATAGCTCTTCTTCATGACGACAACCGGAAGTGTACCAACACGATGGGGCGTGTAGCGCCACCTGTGGCTCGGGTGCACAATGTATCTCACACAGCTCGATTTCCTTGTGTGCATGTAGGATTGGATTTCTCTGGCACCCCTGCTGGGACCCTTAGCTCGATTACCGACAGTAGCTCGATTTGGATGTGCATGTAAACGTACTGATTCATGATTGGTCACTTGTGATTGATAGGGGATAGAGTATAACAACCCCTCCCTTCCTGAGAGTATGGCCAATTTTACTCTCTTGGGCTCCCGGCCACGGATCGCTGTGGCATCATCAGGATTCAAACTCACGATTTCTGGCTGACAGGGCAAACACTTCTCTGTCCACTTGGGAGCTGTTACCTGCAGCTGCATGTTTAACATTTCTAGCTAGCGATTAACTGAGGTAAATTGAGACCAGATGCATGTGGCTGCAGTTGAAGAGGAAATCTGCCTCCACCTGCCCCGAGAGATGTTAAATCATTAATAATGATATTAACAAGGACCATTTTTTCCCCCTCTGTGAGGCAGGATAAAGTTAAATGTGCAAACTTTTTTTTTTAAACAGGACCTTTTGGAAAAGTGTATACCAGCTGTGTGAGCATATCTCTCTCTCTCTCTCTCTTTCTCAGGCATTGTGGAGGTTCTGATGTGTCGAGAGCAGGCACGGAACTCTCTGGGTCGTGTGTTTGTGGCTCAAGTATGATCACACTTGCTAATTTCCATGGGATGAACCTTTTGTTCAACAGTTCTCAAAATCCCAGCCCATCCACTCTCCTTCTAGCTGATACTTTTGTTCTTTTTAAAACATTTTTTTTTAAAAATCTGTCAAAGTCAGACTGTACCTGCAGGAAGCCGTAATTCATCTTTTGACAGCAGTAAATTCATATGTGGAATATAAAAAAAAAAAATGACAAAAATAGGCAAGATTGATGATGTTCCTTTGTTCTTGGCTGATGCTTCTGTCTTGGCTCCATTTCTCAGTTTTATCAATATCTCTCCCACTCGTTGCTTCACATTTCTCTGTGTAGATGCGAGAGTTGGTGTCAGGTCTGCACCATGATGCAGCTGTGCGTGTTGTGATCTTTAGGAGTCTGGTGCCTGGAGTCTTTTGTGCAGGTCAGCTTTCATCTATACGGAAAACGTACACACATACAACCTACATTTATTTCACCTCTTCAAAGTAATTTCATTTGTTAAGCTTGATTGATTGGGAATGATCTGTGATTCGGTTAAAGGGGCTGATCTAAAGGAGAGAGCACAGATGAGCAACTCGGAGGCTGAGCAGTTTGTGCATGGACTCCGTTCACTAATGAACGAGATAGGTGAGACATGATGATAAAAAAATAATAGTGGTCTTGGACTGTCCATATTTTATTTATGTGATCTGAGATGTTGCTCAGTTGGCTATTCCAAATTCTAACGACGAAAGTTAACAGTTGACGTCCCAGTCTTCGTTTGCAGCCACATGACCAAAACTGCTTGCGTTGTTGATCGCTGCCATGTTGGAGGAGATATACATACAGTGGTTCGAGTACAGACTGGAAGGTAAAGAGGGGTTGCATTTAGAAGCTTGTAGTCATTTGTCAAATCTATTTTTAAAAAATAATTTTGACTGCGGCGGCACGGTGGTGTAGTGGTTAGCGCTGTCGCCTCACAGCAAGAAGGTCCTGGGTTCGAGCCCCGGGGCCGGCGAGGGCCTTTCTGTGTGGAGTTTGCATGTTCTCCCCGTGTCCGCGTGGGTTTCCTCCGGGTGCTCCGGTTTCCCCCACAGTCCAAAGACATGCAGGTTAGGTTAACTGGTGACTCTAAAATTGAGCGTAGGTGTGAATGTGAGTGTGAATGGTTGTTTGTGTCTATGTGTCAGCCCTGTGATGACCTGGCGACTTGTCCAGGGTGTACCCCGCCTTTCGCCCGTAGTCAGCTGGGATAGGCTCCAGCTTGCCTGCGACCCTGTAGAAGGATAAAGCGGCTAGAGATAATGAGATGAGATGAGATGAATTTTGACTGCTTCCAAAGATAGGTATCGAACACATTATATAACATATTTAGTTATAAAGGAGCATTCACCGGGTGAGGAGGCTGCAGGATTTGAGATAGTGGATTGACATGAATCTTGTTCGATTGACTCTGTGATCATTTGGGAAGATTCTTCAATAATTTTGCGTTTCTTCCTGCGCTCTGTAAGCCTCACATTTCAAGCTACCGCTTTAGTACCATATTTGATTTTGTTGTGGCCCATATTTTGTGTTGGAGCCCAGTCTGGATCCGTAAAATTGTCGAGATCAGCTGGTTTCCCTAATGGAAAGAAAAAGCAAAATAAAAGCAGCAGCATCAAAAATTATTTTCAGCTCTTTTTAAAATGAAATAATCATAGAAGCCTTTGATTGTCGGATCACACACTCGATGATCACGGCTTTGTCACGTTTCACAGCGGTGGGTTTCTGCATGACCAGGCTATTAAACGATCCAGTGTTTCTTACATATTGCAATCTTTTATTAATAACTAGTTCGTAGCACTTACTGTTGATAAAATGTTCACTGCAGACTCGTGTGGTTTTTGCTTTCTCGTTGCTTAGAGCAGCCCAGTTTATGTTGGACACCCGTCGACGTCTATGCTCCGTGGACAACTCTCTTGTTTTTTCTCCTTGATTATTTATAATTGCTGGAATTCTAAAGAACTTAAGTCCCCTTGTCGCGAATAGAGTTGTGCCCGCATCCAGTTACAGCACAAGGAGTCGGCATAGCGAATAAACAAAAGGAATTCTTGAGCATAACAACCTCTCGAGCATATCGTCTATAGTAAACGTACGCCACGTGAGTTTGTGTATATCTTCCAACATGGCCCACTTCCGGTTCAAAGCCACATGCATAATTAGCTATGACATCATGTGCAAATGAAGAATACCCTAAATTTGCATTTACTGCTTCATTAACCACTGCTCAGAGTCACGGTCAATTCGGATCCTATCCCAGGAATATTGAGCATGTAGTGGGAAAACTGCCCTATAAAAGCCTATCTGCCTGCTAGTGTGATATATGATCTGTCTGATGCATGCTCTGCTCCCATTTTGCCAGCGGCGTTGCCCATGCCAACCATCGCTGCCGTGGACGGCTTCGCTCTGGGTGGTGGGCTGGAACTGGCGCTGGCGTGTGACCTCCGTACTGCAGGTAAGTGCCTACTTTGACCTTTCAAGGGGAGGTCATGGCAGGGCAAGGACGGGAGCACAGTCCCCACATGACAAAATCGGGTTGTAGGACTTGTTTACTCTTTGTTTATTTACATAAGCAATCGTGGCAGATGCATGCAGGTATCCTGAGAGCAACTCTCACTTTCATTCTGTGTGTGTGTGTGTCTGTGCATTTTTGTTTTGCAGCATACACTGCTCAGATGGGCCTGATTGAGACCACACGGGGACTGCTTCCAGGGGCGGGTAAGATAACGAAGAAGAGAGGAAAAAAGACGTCCTTGTTTGTAGTGAAGACAGAAGGGCAAACCATCAGATACCAACAGTCTACCAGCTGGTTGTCCTGAGCGTGCATTCTCCTCACTGTGCACTAGGAGGCAGTCAGCGTTTGCCACGGGCAGTGGGATTCGCTGTGGCAAAGGAGCTGATCTTTACTGGGAGGCGTGTGGGGGGCGAGCAGGCGCTACACCTGGGATTAGTGAACCGTGCCGTTCCACAAAACCAGAGCGGAGATGCAGCTCACAGAGAGGCTCTGATCCTGGCACAGGAAATCCTGCCTCAGGTGGGTCAGATTGACACACAAGCACAAGTTCTTATTGTGATTCACCAAGGTATCTAATGGATTCTACTGTCAGAGTGATCTCCTGCTAGAGCAAACTCATTTCGAGGTTCTGTATTGTTCGCTTTCTAGCTGTACCTTTTGTACAGTAATCTTCCAGCACGACTACCTGTTGTACTTTGTACGGGAGACTGGGTTGATAATGAGAGAGGGGAGATAACTACTTTCTTCCACATGTCTGATAGCCAGTGTAAAATATGGTGGTGGATCAGCGATGCTTTGGGGCTGTTTAAGGGCTCGGGGTGTAGATCGATGGCATCATGAATTCTGATAGGATATTTTAGCCCAAAACGTGGCTGTCCATGAAAGGACTTGGATCTTTATCCAGAATCAACGTCTCACAATATCCAGTTCAGTGTCTGGATTTAAACACTATTCAAAACAGTCCATGTGCATAAATCTAAGGATAGAAAAGAGCTTGAAATGTTCCCTCTGTGCTTATTGGACATTACATGAAGATGCTCACTCCTGTCACTCTCTTCACAGTCAGAAATGGAACTTAAATAAATAAATAAATAAATACTAGAACGGCGGCTACAATTATCAACACTTTAACAAGCCTTTGGACATTGCAAAAGTAGAAATGACTTTCTATACATAAATTGTGCATGAATAATTACTCAAACTTCCACTGCAAAAAAAATTAGTTGATTCCTAAATTACTTAGCGTATCAGATCACGGGACACCGTTCCATAATTATCGACATCCAGATGATCTCATCTCATCATCTCTAGCCGCTTTATCCTGTTCTACAGGGTCGCAGGCAAGCTGGAGCCTATCCCAGCTGACTACGGGTGAAAGGCGGGGTACACCCTGGACAAGTCGCCAGGTCATCACAGGGCTGACACATAGACACAGACACCCATTCACACTCACATTCACACCTACGGTCAATTTAGAGTCACCAGTTAACCTAACCTGCATGTCTTTGGACTGTGGGGGAAACCGGAGCACCCGGAGGAAACCCACGCGGACTCGGGAAGAACATGCGGACTCCGCACAAACAAAGGCCCTCACCGGCTACGGAGTTCAAACCCGGACCTTCTTGCTGTGAGGCAACAGTGCTAACCACTACACCACCGTGCCACCCTAGTACAGCAATATGTACAACATTATTTTAACCATTAAAAAAGTTATTGTTGTGAAGTTGTTGTGAAGCAACAGCGCTAACCACACCACCGTGCCGCCCCGATATTGTAATATGTGGGAGATATTTACAACAAACTGGAAAAAAAAAATTCTGAATGGAATAGAAAAATCTGAATATTTCAAGCATGTAATTTTTTTTTTTTTTTTTTACACGCTAGGAATTGAATTCTGGTCTAATTCTGTTTACTGCAATAGGATTCCAAATACTCTATAAACATGTCTGATTCTGTTATGAATCAGAAGAAAAATTATAAAAATCACTGCACTTTTTATTATTTTAAAGTACTTCATCTACTTCAGCAGTGTTGCACAAAGATCGATCCATAACGGTTGTAAATGTCACTTAATTCCACAGGGTGTCGATAATGGTGGACACCGGTGAAAGTGATCACTATTATCGACATCTCACGTGACTTCTCAAACGTGCATTTAGATACAAAATGTTGACTGTCGGGCGGCACGGTGGTGTAGTGGTTAGCGCTGTCGCCTCACAGCAAGAAGGTCTGGGTTCGAGCCCCGGGGCCGGCGAGGGCCTTTCTGTGCGGAGTTTGCATGTTCTCCCCGTGTCCGCGTGGGTTTCCTCCGGGTGCTCCGGTTTCCCCCACAGTCCAAAGACATGCAGGTTAGGTTAACTGGTGACTGTAAATTGACCGTAGGTGTGAATGGTTGTCTGTGTCTATGTGTCAGCCCTGTGATGACCTGGCGACTTGTCCAGGGTGTACCCCGCCTTTCGCCCGTAGTCAGCTGGGATAGGCTCCAGCTTGCCTGCGACCCTGTAGAACAGGATAAAGCGGCTAGAGATAATGAGATGAGATGTTGACTGTCAAATGAAAGAGTAAGAAACAAAGTACGTTTTGACAAGGAGATCATGAAATTTCGGTGAATTTGATAAGTAAAAACATGTCCATGATCTTTCCACCATACTTAACTGCGATGATAACGTCCGGTTTTTCCTCAAATTGCTGATGGTGCTAAAAAAACAAATCCATCTCGGGTAACGAGCTGTGTCATCTGACAACAAGATTAAAGGGTGGGGGGCTTCCAATTGATTAATTAACCAATAACTGTTGTAACTGAAACACACTTTTTTTTTTTTTAATTGGTAAATCTGAAAAGGTGTTGATAATTATGAACTGTCGATAATTGTAGCCACCGCTCTACATAGTATTTATTTTGTACACGATGTTGGAACTCTTCATGAAGGGTACCAATAATTATGGAGCTTTTAATTATGGACTAAATAAATCCTCTAGAAAGAGTTTGTATTAACCTACATGAACTTCCCACCTCGGTGAAACTTTTCTCCTGTTTACACATAATGACTGACAAACCAATTCAGGACAAAGTCGTCTCAGGAGTGTAATTTCTCAGGTCAAAACACAATTAAGCTGTACTTTAATTGCGTCCTCTTTTTTTTTCACAAAATGAAGCTGTTTTTAATCGCTCACTGGTGGAAGCGGAGATGAGGGAGGCAATTTATGTCATGTTGATGGAACCCAGTTGAACCAGAACACCGTCATGATGAAGTAGGATTTGGATTGGAGTGTGAGAATCTGATTAGGTTTCAGTACCTTAATAGGTACCTTGATGCATGGTGTTTTATTAGGTCTGACACCATCACATTACCTACTCTGGCTTTTGTAGGCTCCGTTCGCAGTGCGGATGGCCAAGGAAGCCATGAACCGAGGAATAGAGGTGGACATCGCTTCAGGAATGGCCATCGAGGGGATGTGCTATGCCCGGGTGAGACACTGATTAAACACAATACAAATTCTTCTTCAGTATGTTAAGTCCTCAATCCTTATAGCTCTTATACTAGTGCATCTCAGAATATTGGAATATCGTGGAAAAGTTAAATTTTTTCGTAATTTAATTCAATAAGGTAAACAGTTTCATATATTTTATATTTATTACACAACGTGAAATATTTCAAGGCTTTTTTTTGCTGTTTTAATTTTGCTGATTATGGCTTATAGTGGCAGCATGGTGGTGCAGTGGTTAGCGCTGTCGCCTCACAGCAAGAAGGTCCGGGTTCGAGCCCCGTGGCCGGTGAGGGCCTTTCTGTGCGGAGTTTGCATGTTCTCCCCGTGTCCGCGTGGGTTTCCTCTGGGTGCTCCGGTTTCCCCCACAGTCCAAAGACATGCAGGTTAGGTTAACTGGTGACTCTAAATTGACCGTAGGTGTGAATGTGAGTGTGAATGGTTGTCTGTGTCTATGTGTCAGCCCTGTGATGACCTGGCGACTTGTCCAGGGTGTACCCCGCCTTTCGCCCGTAGTCAGCTGGGATAGGCTCCAGCTTGCCTGCGACCCTGTAGAACAGGATAAAGCGGCTACAGATAATGAGATGAGATGGCTTATAGTTCATGAAAATCAGAAATCCAGTATCTCAAATTATTAGAATATTTCATTTCGAGTTTGAGTAAAACAGTATAAATACCCTGCCTCTCTCGGTCTAGTTCAGTACACGCAACCACAATCATGGGGAAGACTGCTGACTTGAGGAGTTGTCCAGAAGCTGATCACTGACACCCTCTACAAGGATGGTAAGCCGCAGAAGGTCATTGCTGAAAAGGTTGGCTGGAAAAGGTGCACAAGCAACAGGGATGACCGCAGCCTTGAGAGGATTGTCAAGAAAAGTAGATTCAAGAAGGGTGTCAGTGATCGTCTTCTGGACAACTGTCAAGTCAGCAGTCTTCCCCAGGCTTGTAGTACTCGAGTCTGACTGGTGCCCTAATTTTAAGGACTCGTGACTTGACTCGGATTCGTAAATTGGAGACGAGGACTTGGATTTTTTCTTTATTTTTTGTAACATGCCATAATTTGGCATAAGATGTTTATATCTACATTAATTTTTGTATGAATTTTGTGCAAGAGGACGCACATTCACCTGTTCATACGTCATGTTCAGGAACAAACGAACGTAAATGGTGCTAAAATGCCTGGAGAGAACGCCCCTAGATTGTCCGCTTTACTTATAGTCTTCTCATACAGTGGGGGAAAAAAATGCACTGCTATGTGTTCCATATGTAGAAGAACTATCGAGGAGACGACGGGGACAACCTCGAACTTCAATCGTCATTTGTTAAGACTCCACCCAGAGAAGGAAGTGACACGCTGTGTTTATTGCTCTGTTGATAGCGGGCCTTGCTGACCGATGAACTAGCTAGTGTTAACCCTCTCTTATGTTATTTGCACTGTTGATAGTGGGCGGGGCTTACTGAGCAATGAACAAGCTTTTTATCTGTAGCCTATTAACTAAAATGGGGCAGTCAAGCAGCAACGTTAGTCCAACGCAGTAGCAGAGACGGGTTCATATAAAGGCAGCAGCAGCCACCGTCAAATGGTGCGATTGGAGTCTTGTTCTCGAACTCGACTCGAAAAATTTTCTTTAATGACTCGGACTTGAGGTTTAGTGACTCAACTACAACACTGGCCTTCCCCATGATTGGGGTTGTGTGTACTGATCTAGACAGAGAAATACACGGTATTTATACTGTTTTACTCAAACTCAAATTCACTTTATATGTAATGAATATATGAAAGTCTACCTTTTTTAATTAAATTGCGAAATAAATTAACTTTTTTTCACGATATTTCAATATTTTGAGATGCATTAGTCTTTGATAATATTAGGTAAAAAAAAAGTGAGAAGTTGTTATAAATATAAATGATGTTGAGGCTTAAGAGAACATCTTGGTGAAAAAATTTATTTGGGTGTGGTTAGAGGACGTACGTCAAATCGTACAGGCTGCCACTTATATTTTTCTGTATTTAAGTGCAATGTTGTAATTGTTTTATGTGAAGAATCATTCCTGCTTCTCTGATTCTGCAGGTTATTCCAACACAAGACAGGCAGGAGGGAATGGCAGCTTTTCTAGAGAAAAGGCAACCCAGATACACTGGAGAATAAACAGACGCAGATCACACACAGGCAACTGAAAGAGCTATTTTGTGATTCTAGTCATACTGGATCATTAGGCTATCTAACATCCAGATATATAGTACATACTGATTGGTT
Organism: Neoarius graeffei; assembly: GCF_027579695.1. Classification (NCBI taxonomy): domain Eukaryota; kingdom Metazoa; phylum Chordata; class Actinopteri; order Siluriformes; family Ariidae; genus Neoarius; species Neoarius graeffei. Next base: position 83,398,685 of record NC_083571.1, read on the forward strand.
AAGTAAGGAATAAAAGACTTGGGAGCGTGTAGTCAACACCATGTTGGTGTGATGACGTTACCAGCACAAAGTTATTTTCCACTAAACCTGTGATTTGCCTTGTCGCCCAACTACTGTGCTAGGAGAGTACAGAAAATTAATCAACACCTTCTGACCAATCAGAATCAAGAATTCAGCAACATCGTAGTATAATAAACCTTATATAGTACTGTATATGCTGGGATGCTTTCTCTGCAAATGCATTCATTACATAATTGACTTCAGTCATGATGAACACATTCAGATATTAATTTCAGTACTGCCTATCAATATTTTGTTTTAAAAAAAAAATCAATCTTTGGTATCAGTTACCATTTAGTATGGTCCTCTAGAATAACCAGAATACAGCTGATTTACAGATGTGTTTTAGCAATGTGTATTCATACTGTTTAGTTCAACACTGTAATTGTTCTGATTGAACATTTTATAACCAAAAGGAATGATCCAGTGTGGCTTTAATATGTTTTTGTTTTCAATTATTTACACCCCTTCACTTTGCATCATCAAGTCCAATGCTTTACTCAACTACCAAAATTTGCTTCGACGAAAGCAAATTAATTTTCTGGATTCGTTATGTGTTTTTATGACAAACAGCACTACATTAAATAAATGACATTTTATCAAGTTAAAATATCTTCAATATAGTCAAAATGATCTCGCGTTTCCTATTATGGGATGACGATAAACCAGATATCATTATGAAACCTACTTCGACATATTTTTGTTTGAAAGCTTTAGATGTTCTTATTCTGTTGGCAGATGATTTTGTTCATTTTAAGCATTTATTTCTAGAAGGAAGCTTAAAAATGGTAAAATATGTCTAGTCTTAATAATCATGTATTTGGTTTAGTGTAATTTTATAATAGGAAATGGCAAATAAATGACTAGATTCAATATATTTTCAGTTGATAAAATCAATATATGATTCAGATCATTGTTTTTACATATTTCAAGCTTTAAATTGACATTCTATTGGCAGATCATTTTGAAACTTTCTAAAAATAATGTTTAAAATAAGAAGAAAAAAAAAAAAAGCTCTTCCACCAGAAACGAAGCCGAATTATTTCAGACTCAGTAAAATGTCTAGAAAATAGGTTTAATAATCTTATTGTTGTCTTATAACAGGAAATAAGAGATCGCTATGACTATATTGAAGATATTTTCACTTGCTAAGACGTCATTTTTTTTTTTTGCAGTGTTGGTAGGTGAATTGAATTTTGTTAAAGAAAACACAAATCTGGACCCAAGTTTGACTCCTATGGTTAACACAGATGGTTTCTTAGATTTAGTCGTTTTTCCTACCGTTCAGTATGACCATCAAACTGAAAGAATGACAGAATGACCCTTTTACTTATTTCTCTGACTGGTTGGTAGATTATTCTGATATATTGCAAGAGCATATCTACTGAAATCAGACTAAAGTGCAGTCTAGGTTAACTTTATTTGGGGAAAAAAATGGTTTGCAACAATGATACTTTCGCTTTTATCTGGACTTGCTCTCACCCTGCATGCATCTTGTGTCGGTTAAAATAATAATAATAATAAAATAAATTTAAAAAAAAAGCACAACTTATGAGGGGCCATGTACGCTTGATGTGCATCCTACGGCTGGATAAGAAAACAAAACGATGCCATGGCGTGTAGTCTAGTTATACCCAAAGTGTGACAGCCATGTTTTTCTCCCTTGTGGAAAAAAGGCTGAAGTACAGGCATGTGAGAAAATTAGGACACCCCATTAAATAATCAGCTTTTTATTTAGAAATGGTACACATACCAATATCCAGGCATGTTTTTATGTATTTTTCAAAAAGAAAGTGATTTGATTGCAATTTAACAACAAAAATGAACATTGTTTGACAAATCCAAAAAAAGAAAAAAAATAAAGTATGTATTTCAATGGAGGAAAAAGTTAGGACACCCTACCCCCTAGTAGCTAGTGTTGCCCCCTTTGGCTGATATAACTTCAACGAGACGCATTTTGTAGCCTTTTACCAGTCTCTGACATCGATCAGGAGAAAGTTTGGCCCACTCCTCAATGCAGAATTCTTTTAGCTGTGAGATGTTTGAGGGGTGTCTTGCATGTACAGCCCGTTTCAAGTCACCCCACAGCATTTCGATGGGATTAAGATCAGGGCTTTGACTTGGCCATTCCAGGACTCTCCACTTCTTCTTTTTTAGCCAGTCCTTGGTGGATTTGCTGGTATGCTTTGGGTCATTGTCTTGTTGCAGTATCCAGTTACGCTTCAGCTTTAATTTTTTGACAGATGGTTTCACATTTTCTTCAAGCACCCTCTGATACACAGTAGAATTCATGGTGGATTCTATGATGGTGAGTTGGCCAGGTCCTGCTGCAGCAAAGCATCCCCAAACCATGACACTGCCCCCTCCATGCTTTACAGTTGGTATGAGGTTCTTTTCTTGGAAGGCTGTATTTGGTTTACGCCAAACATGTCTTCTGTTCTGGTGTCCAAATAATTCAATTTTAGACTCATCTGTCCAAAGAACCTTATTCCAGAAGTCGTGGTCTTTGTCTATGTTCTCTCTGGCAAACTTCAGTCTGGCCTTGATGTTTTTTTTAGAGAGCAAAGGTTTCTTCCTTGCACACCTCCCATGCAAGTCACACTTGTGCAGTCTCTTTCTGATGGTAGAGTCGTGCACTTTCACATTGACAGTTGCCAGAACCTGCTGTAATTCCCTTGATGACACTTTAGGATTTTTCAGGACCTCTTTGACCATCTTGCGTTCTGCTCTTGGGGTAAACTTGCTCGGACGGCCAGATCTTGGCATGGTGGCAGTTGTTTTAAATGTCCTCCACTTGTAAATAATTTTGCGAATGGTGGAATGGCTAATGTTAAATGCTTTTGAAATCTTTTTGAATCCTTTACCAGAGTCGTAAGCGGCCACAATCTTCTTTCTGAGGGCATCAGGAAGCTCTTTAGACCTCACCATGGCGCTCACCTCAACATCCCAACTGTCAGGGCCACACCAAACTAAATTTGAGGTTTAAATAGGGCAAGGCTCCATTCAAATGCTGGGTAACGATGTACTAATCATGTGCACCTGACGTGATGCACCTGTTTGGGATTTTCAACATTTTAAGAGGGATAATATAGGGGGGTGTCCTAATTTATTCCTCACCAGAAATTGCATTATTTTTTAATTAAATTTTACAGAAAGTTTTAAAAAGGCTTTTCTTATTTTTTTATTGTTTAGTTATATTACTTGGATCCCTCATTTTAATTAAAATTTACATTAAATACCCATATGTCCAAATATATTTTAAAATACACAGGATTTCATGAGGTGTCCTAATTTTTTCACATGCCTGTACATGACCTTGTATTTTCTCTCCAAATAGGTGCAAAACTTTCAGTTTATAACAGCATTTATAAAATGTCATATTCACTGAAGACGTTTTTGACATGGTTGGCAGTCAACTGAAAGTACAACCCCAATTCCAAAAAAGTTGGGACACTGTGTAAAACAAATAAAAAAAAAAAAAGTCAAGATTTTCAAATCATGGAAACCCTATAGTTCACTGAAAATAGTACAAATACAACACGTGAAATGTTGAAACTGAGAAATTTGATTGTAATTTTGAATTTGATGTCAGCAACATGTTTCGAAAAAGTTGGGACAGGGGCAACAAAAGACTGAAAAAGTTGTGTAATGCTAAAAAATATATAAATAAACAAACTGATTTGGTTAATTGGCAACAGGTGAGTAACATGATTGGGTATAAAAAGAGCATCCCAGAGAGGCGGAGTCTCTCAGAAGTAAAGATGGAGAGGGGTTCACCGCTCTGTGAAAGACTGTGTGGGCAAACAGTGCAACAATTTAAGAATAACGTTCCTCAATGTAAAATTGCAAAGAATTTGGAGATCACATCATCGATGGTGGGCGGCACGGTGGCGTAGTGGTTAGCACTGTCGCCTCACAGCAAGAAGGTTCTGGGTTCGAGCCCAGTGGCTGACAGGGGCCTTTCTGTGTGGAGTTTGTATGTTCTCCCTGTGTCCGTGTGGGTTTCCCCACAGTCCAAAGACATGCAGGTTAAGTTAATTTGTGGCTCTAAATTGACCGTAATATGTGCAAACCACTTTCTGCACGTATTAAAACTGCATGGCTCTGTAGTAAGAGAGTCCAGGTGCTAAACTGGCCTGCCTGCAGTCCAGACATGTCACGTTATGAAGCACAAAATACGACAAAGGAGACCCTGAACTGCTGAGCAACTGAAATTGTATATCAGGCAAGAATGGGACAACATTTCTCTTTCAAAACTACAGCAGTTGGTCTCCTCAGTTCCCAAATGTTTACAGAGTGGTGTTAAAAATAGAGGTGATGGTAAACATGCCCCTGTCCCAACTTTTTTGAAATGTGTTGCTGATGACAAATTCAAAATGAGCATGTATTTTAAAAAAAAAATTCTCAGTTTCAACATTTGATATGTTGTCTTTGTACTATTTCCAGTGAAATACAGGGTTTCCATGATTTGCAAATTATTGCATTCTATTTTTATTTACAGTTTACACAGCGTCTCAACTTTCTTGGAATTGGGGTTGTATTTCATGCCACCTACAGAAGCTTGCCATGTGTGGATCAGTACATGAATATAGCTATTGTATGTGAAATGTAACCTTTAGTACGACTCACATGACAGTCTGGAAATCAGATCCTGTTAAAACCTTAATCTTGTAAAGATCTGAAACGTGTGAAAGCTGTTTCGAGAAACTCAGTCACTGTAAACAAAGCTAATAACAGCTCGAAAGGCAATTCAGGCAGGCACCGTAAGGCAAAATACCACACAGTCAAGTCGTGAGTCAGTCCATAAACTGATCATTTCTTTGGTATCTGATATACACTCACTGTCCACTTTATTAGGAACACGTGTACATTCATGCAGTTATCGAAATCAGCTCATCATGTGGCAGCAGCACAATGCAACATATCATGCAGGTACAGTTCAAGAACTTCAGTTAATGTTCACATTAAACATCAGAATGAAGAAAAAGTGTGATCTCTGTGACTTTGTGGCATGGATGTTGGTAACAGATGGGCTGGATGGTTGAAGATTAGAAGAAGGAAAAAAAAAAAAATCACCTGGTCTTTTTCCAGTTTGAGCGAGTCTGTATCCACAATAGCCTCAGATTCTTGTTGTTGTGGAACCTGATGTGCTCTACTGCTGTTGTAGCCCATCCACATCAGGGTTTGATGTGTTGTGTGTTCTGAGATGCTTTTCTGTTCACCACGGTAGTAAAGAGTGATTATTTTTTAATGTTAATATAGACTTCCTGGCAGTTCAGACCAGTCTGATCATTCTCCTCTGATCTCTCTCATCAGCGTTTCAGCCTGCAGACCCTCCCCACCTAGGATTTTTTTTTTCCCCCGGCACCATTCTGTATAAACTCTAGAGACTGTTGTGTATGAAAACCCCAGGAGATCAGCAGTTTCTGAAATATTCAAACCAGCCCATCTGGCACCAACGCCCATGCTATGATTAAAGTCACATAGATGACGTTTTTCCCATTCTAATGTTTGATGTGAACATTAACTGAAGCTCTTGACACGTATCTGCATGACTTTATGCGTTGTGCTGCTGCTGCATGATTGGATAACCAGGGATGAGAGTAGGCGGTCACCAAAAAAGCAGAAAACAAGATGGCGCCCGAAGCCGGGGGTCTGGGAGGGATACCCCCCAGGAAAATTTTGAAAAATAAGGCTTTACAAACCACTTTTCCTGCAATCTGAGCTGTAGTAGATAAAAAAAATCTTGTCGTTTATATATTTACATGAAAATATGTTTCAAATCAATAGGAGTATTGTTTGAATTCAAAATAAAATCACATTCTACATTCAAGGGTATGGTTATAATTTATGATCAACAAAAATGACAAACTAAATTCACATTAAACGTAAGTTTTATTAATTATCAAAATGTTCATATATTAAATCAAATTTCTTAGGGAGAAAAGGTCAGTCACCCTATGTCCTCATTAGTTGCATATGATTTCAAAGTCTTTTGAAATATTTAAATTTTCAAAACTGTCAGCATTAATTCAGATTTACTGACCATCATATACATGTTCAATGTATTAAATCAAACGAATGCTAAGTTTATGGGATAATGTCTATGTACACTTTATACAATTATTTATAGTTCACAGTCACTTCTCATTTTCATTTAATCATTTCGACTACTTCTTCAGCTTTTTGGCCAAAGACAAAAAGCTTGTCAGTACTCTCTCTGTTTTTTTTTATACCAGCATCGATTTCACGTACCTTTGCTTCGTCTCGCTTGTCAATTGAATTCGGCATTTTGAGTAAAAAAGCCGATACGAAAGAGAAACGTATTTTTGAAGCGCAGCGACGATGAACATGTGCAAGTTTCGATAAAATAGAACAATGCGGGTACTTTTGTAAGAACTGTTATGATTGGCTTTTGTTCTCACCCACACTCTTGTAAGAACGGTTATGATTGGCTATCATGCTCTCGCCAGCGATGTTTTGACCAATTACATTGTAGATAACACATATTCTACCGCAAGACTTAGCGAGACTAAAGATGGTGAAAATGTAAACATGTAACATCGTCGTACGCTTGAGTATCACGAAGGAACATACCCCAACCCCCCTCAATGGAAAAAAAAAAAAAAATCTCAACGGATTTGGCATAATATCGATTTTTGCTCAGAAAAAGCGGAAACCCGCCGGAAAACTCTCATCCCTGATAACGCCATAAATGAGCAGGTGTATAGGTGTTTCTATTAAAGTGACTGGTGAGTGTACGTGTTCTTTTATATTCTGGTCTCTATGAACTGAAGATGCTGTATGGAGTGAAATTGACATTTGCGATCTAGTTGCCCCACAATATTCAAGTCTCTATTATTAAAGTACATGGCCCCACATACTGTATACTAGAATTATATTTAAAGAAAAAGAAAGAAAGAAAAATCCAACATAACCACAGACAAAAAATACATCAAACGAAAGCAAGTTTGAAAGTTCATCAGATTAGAGTTTGGACAAAGCAGTTATGTAGCTCACAAATGACAGTCATTCAGTTCATCCTTTTGAGTGACTTTTGTTATCCCTGGCATGTCAGGCTGTTAAATATAGACATCCATTCCCATTTTGGCTCCATTGTCATGGACTATCATGTGGTCTCTCTGCAACATTTGAATAAGCGGCGAAAGAAGGTCAACAAGACTGTGTCTCACTAAGAGCTGTGCGGTAGTGAGCAGGGAAACCTATGGTTCAACACTGTCCTAATCCGAGATCTCGTTCGATAGAGCCTCTCACATATAATTTAGCTTCTTTCTCCCATTTGTACCATTTCTCTCAATCCACAAAAAAAAATAATAATTCTTTACGTGCAACACAACATGGCACTCTTTATAACAGCATCTTTGTCATCTGCCACAGTAGATACCATGTACAGTACTTTTATATAATTTGTATGTATAGATACATACATATATACACTTTTGCATCAAATCTCTCATGCAGTGACGAATACAAATTACAACCAAACCCTCAAGCACCCACACGTCTACATGCACACATTTATATACATACACGTAGAAGAATTTAGCAATTAACATCATCTCAAAACAATACCAATTGGAGATTTCCGAAACATACGTTTGAGATATTTATTGCCATGTGTCCACACGGACGAGAATCTGTCGAAACTGGATCTGAATCAATCCAACTGTGCATATCGAGAATCCCGAGGAACTAAAGCATGCTTTCTCAGCACATGCAGACATGCTGTCATGCTATTCTCTTTCGTTCTTGACACTCTTCACCCAATTTTTCCCCAGGCAAGATAGATTATTTAAAAAAAAAAAAATTGTAATTTCTAAATTGAGAAAGGATGAAAAAGATGTAAATAATTTGCTTTGTGCAAACGAACGCTTGTTAGGGTCCCCCCCATCCCATAGTGCCCCATAGATTTGTTGGTGGAATTGAGCACACAGGGCTGGAGGAAGTAATTAATCAAGCCATACAAGGACACACACACACACACACACACACACACACACACACACTTTCCAGGTAGTACACCATGCGTCATCCAGAGACTGGTAACAGGTATTCCGGTTATCCATCTCATGGAACGTCTCTCTCTGAAATGATTAAAAAAACAAAATCAATATATGATATACATCACAAAATCTTTTTAGAATAAAAGGAACCAGTACTCAAAACAAAAACCCCAAAACAACCACACATCCCTTTTTTAAATAACCTTCTGTCATGACACTGCTGATAAATCACATGTCTATAACTCTGATGAGTCCAAAACATCAGTGTGTCCCAAAAGATGTCTGTGTATTATATGACACTTCCTTTTTTCAGATCATTTTATCTTGTATAACGTATTTGTATGGTTGTCTGCATGTTTCTATACACACACACACACACGGCACCTCTGTGTGTGTGCGCTTGCGTCGCTCCCGTGTAGCCTGTACGCGCTCTGTGGCGATGAAGGCTGTCCAGAATGCTCTCAGCCAATCGTCTCACATCGCAATGTGTTTCAGGATGTGAACACACTGCCTCCAGATGATGCAGTCCTCCTTCTTCTAACAGCATGCTACAGTAGCGTGCAGCTACACACACACACGAGCTCTTTAAGAATATTGTTACTATTAATAATAATTAATACAGAGTTCTCTGTGCCTCTCACCATTCTTGCTGCACACATGCTGCATGGCCCACGCTGCCCACAGCTGAACCCCGGGAGTCTGGAAGCACTCCAGCAAGGGGAAGAAAGGGTTAAATGATCTAAAAACCGAAACGTATTTACAAAATCACACAGGAGTACTATGCAGCACGCCACACCAAGAGAAGAGCACAGGTGTGTTTGTTTTTTACCTGTAGGCCACCATTTCACATTCAGGCGTGGGCCACTTCAGGATTGCTGAGTGCTGGGATACAAAAACCACCAGAGAAGTTGAACGTCATTTTTCTTGCAAACAAGATAAGCAAAGCTGCATCACTGTGCTCGCCTTTCATCAGTCATCGTGCACATAATCCATTTATACAATGATTGTTCTGTGTATTGACGCTGCCAGATGGTAAAGCCAGATATGCAACATGCAAAACCTTCTGTTTTTATTATATTTATGCCATGCACTAGGAAACCCGCCACATCTGATACAGCTTTCATGCAGGTTGAAACACAGGCTGACTGGTTTGTGCGAGAGAGACTGAAAGAGAGAGAGACTGAAAAAGAAGGCCCGAGACAGCACGCATGTGAGAGAGAGAGAGAGAGACTGAAAGAGAGACACTGAAAAAGAAAACCAGAGAGCACGTGTGTGAGAGAGAGAGCGCGAGACTGAAAAAGAGAACCAGAGAGAGAGAGAGACACACACACACACGAGAGGGACTGAAAAAGAGAACCAGAGAGAGAGAGACACACACACACACACACACACAAGACTGAAAAAAGAACCAGAGAGAGAGAGACACACAAGAGGGACTGAAAAAGAGAACCAGAGAGAGAGAGAGAGAGAGAGAGACACACACAGACACGAGAGAGAGACTGAAAAAGAGAACCAGAGAGAGAGAGACACACACGAGAGGGACTGAAAAAGAGAACCAGAGAGAGAGAGAGAGAGAGAGAGAGAGAGAGACACACACACACACACACACACACAAGACTGAAAAAAGAACCAGAGAGAGAGAGAGAGACACACGAGAGGGACTGAAAAAGAGAACCAGAGAGAGAGAGAGAGACACACACACACACAGACACGAGAGAGAGACTGAAAAAGAGAACCAGAGAGAGAGAGAGAGAGACACACACAGACACGAGAGAGACTGAAAAAGAGAACCAGAGAGAGAGAGACACACACACACAGACACGAGAGAGAGACTGAAAAAGAGAACCAGAGAGAGACACACACACACACAGACACGAGAGAGAGACTGAAAAAGAGAACCAGAGAGAGAGAGAGAGAGACACACACACACGAGAGAGAGACTGAAAAAGAGAACCAGAGAGAGAGAGAGAGACACACACACACGAGAGAGAGACTGAAAAAGAGAACCAGAGAGAGAGAGAGAGACTGAAAAAGAGAGAGACACACACACGAGAGAGAGACTGAAAAAGAGAACCAGAGAGAGAGAGAGACACACACACACGAGAGAGAGAGACTGAAAAAGAGAACGAGAGAGAGAGAGCAAGCAAGAGACAGACACACACGAGAGAGACTGAAAAAGAGAACCAGAGAGAGAGAGAGAGAGAGCAAGCGAGAGACAGACACACACGAGAGAGACTGAAAAAGAGAACCAGAGAGAGCGAGAGCAAGCGAGAGACAGACACACATGAGAGAGAGAGACTGAAAAAGAGAATCAGAGAGCGCAAGCGAGAGACAGACACACGAGAGAGAGAGAGAGAGCAAGCAAGAGACAGACACACACGAGAGAGAGAGACTGAAAAAGAGAGAGAGAGCGCAAGCGAGAGACAGACACACGAGAGAGAGAGCAAGCAAGAGACAGACACACACGAGAGAGAGACTGAAAAAGAGAACCAGAGAGAGAGAGAGAGAGAGAGAGAGAGAGAGACTGAAAAAGAGAACCAGAGAGAGAGCGCAAGCGAGAGACAGACACACGAGAGAGAGAGAGCAAGCAAGAGACAGACACACACGAGAGACTGAAAAAGAGAACCAGAGAGAGAGAGAGAGACTGAAAAAGAGAATGAGAGAGAGAGAGAGAGAGAGAGAGAGAGAGAGAGAGAGCGAAAGCAAGAGACAGACACACACGAGAGAGAGAGAGACTGAAAAAGAGAACCAGAGAGAGAGATGTACCAGCTGCTCCAGCAGTGTGCTCCTGAGGGACAGGTCGAGGGTCCAGACTGTCTTGCCCCGTGAAGTGAGGTGAGCAAGGATCCCTGCTGCGAAGTAGCTCACCTCCACTTCAGGACTGTGCAACAGAGACCTGATATGATCCAGAAAGCTCTGTACCATCAGCTCTGCATGCAGCTCGCCCACTTCGGCTATGTTGTTCTGAATCACACACAAAATGGCACATATTAGACGGCTATTATAAATTCTTATTAGCAATCCCAGCAGAGAGAAGATTTTCACAAATCTTAAAGAAAAAGGATTGGAAACCGCCAGCATCTGAGCAGTAATTAGGACTGGAAGCAGCTGTGTCCTGCCCACATGGGGACAAGCTAAATAAAGGAATCCGTTGGTACACGCCATTTGTGAAACTCAGCCAAACGATCCTTCCTGCATGAAGTACAGGCTGACGTTCCCCTGTTCATTTCTTATCCGAACATCACTGGGTATGGAATATAAAGATCTCCCTTCCTCTGATCTGTGTGCTTATACTGTACTGAATCTCACACACACTTACCAGCAAGCCAAGGACCTTCTGCTGAATGGAAGACTCTGAAGGGAAGGACTGAAGCAAAAGAGAAAGAGGACAAGAATCAATCCTTTTCATGAAAAATTTACCTCAAATTCATAAAATAAGCAAGATGTAAGGAATGAACAAAGGAAAGGAAAATAAAAAAGGATTTAAATTGAATGTCAAGTCGCATCACACCTCCCTGTAGTTGATTACTTTCCAATAACATCACAATGTCTTTTTTTCCCCATTCTCTTTTGAAAATGATACTCTTATACAAAGTTATTTGCCAACAAATACAAATTATTAAGGAATTACTCATCATACTTTTAACTTTAATGTTATGAAACGTCCCTGAGACAAGTCAGCGCCTGTTATCCCTTAAAGGTGGGGTATGAGATTTTTTTCAGGAGTATTTTTACCATATTGGTTGAAAAGCTCCTCACACCCATGTTGCAAGCAGTACAATAGAAGGTTTGACCCAAAAACGAAATATTTTAATCCAGTCTACAGTGTAAAATAAAGGAAAAACGCCATCCAATCATATCGAGGTACCACCTCAAAATGATTAGATACTGACACGTCAATCAGAATGAAGCCCGCAAGCAGCCCGTCCCTTCTATGTGTGTGTGTGAGAGAGAGCGAGCAGAGTGACACAGAGCGCAGGATTTTCTCAGTGCGCTCCCTCCAAACAACGGGGATTTACACAAAAACGGAAGGAGATATTCACAAAATTATTTCACAGTGAGTGCCACAAGGGTCTCCTGAACACACTGATGTAATTCTTTTGTCTGTAGTGTAAAAAATAAGGTCACTAGAGCGAGTTAAAAACGAGTGATTTTTCTGCCAAGTTTATAATGGGAGTCTATGGGGAAGCGCGCCTGTCCTCTCTTCACTTTCAGGTTTCTCATTCAAAAACTGCAAGTCCTATCGTGTAGGTAGACACATTGTGTGAATCAGGACAAGTGTGGCTACTACTTTTGAGAAAATTATGTGTGTGGAGTGAAAATTGGGGCTGAAAACACAGTTTAAATGAGAAAGTTTGAGCTATTTTTCCAAGCTCTCTACACTCTGCTCCACTGGTGTGTAACGCAATAGACACCCATTATAAAGGCTGATTTTCTCAGGCTTTATAAGGCAGCTGGGCCATAGAAGGTTCACGCTGCACGCTGCACGCTACACGCATGTAAAGAAAAGTGGACAAACGTAGCATGACTTGCTCTGGGCCATAGAACGGCGTTCACGTTGCACGCTGCACGCTGCACACTTCACGCGTGAAGCGAGAAATGAACATGCACACTTTTTTCTAGGCGTGAAGATGGAAATTCCAGTCAATGCATGCGGTCACTGCCGCATCAGCCAATCAGAACGGGTCTAGGGAGATAACTCTATGCTTTCAGGGGAAAACTTCAGAAAAAATATAATTGAATGGTATAATTGAAAAATAGTTCTTCATCGGGATTGTCAAGCAGATTATAGAATGTTCAGTGAAATTCACCACGGGTTTCTCTCAGAAGGAAGTGTTCTCGACTCCAAATTCTGTTCCTTTTTCTCTTCCTCTGTCTCAGTAAAAGCAGAATGAGGCAATCGTCGTCATCCGAAGAGTCCATATTGTTGGTTACTCGGTCAAAGTAGAACAGACGCAACACGTGAACATCCAAGCATGAAGTTTAATGGCCCAGGGTCCGGTTCTTCACGTGAACGTGTAGCGTGCAGCATGCAGCGTGAACCTTCTATGGCCCAGCTGCCTAAGGGGGAGGAGGGGTGGAGACGCGGGGGGTGGGAGCATGGCGAGGGCGGGCGTGTTTCTTTTCAAAATATGGCTTGCAGGAACCGTTACTCCAAAATCTCATACCCCACCTTTAAGAGTCTCGAAACAGTTGTTCCCTCAACTCATCTCCCTCTTTTTTCTCCCGTTCTCAAAGACAAAAAAAAACAACCAAACAAAAAAACCCCCACAGCTGATCATACCTCAAACTACAAAAAAAAATAAAAAATCACACTGTGAAAGTGCGTTTAAGAAACTCGGTCCAGTGAGTCGCTGGTGAACACAGGTTTCTAATATCAGGAGTATTTGCTCTTTCTCAGAACAGTTGGTTAAAATTTCCCCATGTTAACGTGTCTTTGGCGCCGTTTACACATACCTGGGTATTTTTAGAAACGCAGACCTCTGCCTTCGTTTGTGCCTTTCGTTTATACACAAACGGAGTTTTTTCCTCTGAAAACAATTCTTTCTAAAAACCCCGGCAAAAGTGGAGATTTTTTGAAAACTCCGTTTTGCGTTTGTGTGTAAAGAGACCAAAACGGAGTTTTAGGCAATCTTCGCGCCACAAAAGAGCGACCATTGTACATATGACAAGCATGGAAACACTCAGAGTAGCAGCATTTCTGTTATTAAGAGCTATATTCGCCTGTTTGCTTTTGAGAATAAAGCTCATAAAGCTCATTGACCAGCAGAGACGCATTAGGGCTCGGAGGGCAGCAATTGCAGAGCTTCTGGTGACCAAAAGAGCCCGACCGTACCACCGCCAGCGTCGGCGATTTTGGGTTCGACCTGGACGGACTGCTATCTGGTGGGAGAATTTCGAGAATGGCGTTGTCGTCCCGGAGGAATGGCAGGAAAATTTCAGAATGTCGCGATCCTCACTCCTGTCACTCGCAGAGTTGGTACGTCCGTACATACAGGGTGAGTGTACTCACATGCGCGCTTCTGTCGATGTCGTCAAAAAAGTTGCCTGCACACTCTGGCGTAGTTTAACAGCTCGACAGCACATTTATGCGGATCAATATAAACGTAATTAAAAAAAAAAAAAAATGCAGCTGTGTGCACGAAGTTATTTTGGAAAACGGAGTTTAGAAAACATGCGTTTTTAAAAATACCCGGGTATGTGTAAACAGCGCCTTAGTGTATGCTGTATAAACCTCCAGCACGCTGATGAAAAGCTCCAGGCCCTGGTTCTCTATAAAGTGTCTGCAGGTGGTAGGTGATTCATCTGTTAGGTTCCACAAAGCACTGAGTGTGAACTTCAGTGTGGCATCCACTGTGCCCTGAGATGTCTTCTGACGCACAATGTGCAGGAGTTGCTAGACATCGAGAGAGAGAGAGAGAAAAAGACAGAGAGGGGGCGGGGCAAGTTAATTAAGACATTATTGAAGATGTTCAAAACAAATCAATGCGTTAATCACAGAATTAAGTTACCTGGACAAAAGACTTAATTCTATTATTACATGGTTCTGCCTCTTCATGACTTAATAACCATCAATCGTGACTAAGGATGCTACTACTGTCTTCCTGTCAATTCCTGCTCAAAATTTAATGCCCGAACCAGAATGGAACCCGTTCGCTTTTGGAGGAAGAGTGGGTTGTAATTGCATTACATTACATTGCATGGCATTTAACCGGCGAGTGGCCTAGTGGTTAGCGTGTCCGCCTCTCGATCGGGAGATCGCGAGCTCTACTCACGGTCAGGTCACACCAAAGACCATCATAAAAATGGTGCCTACTGCCATCTGGCAAGGCACGATGCGAGTGGGGAGTCAAACTCTCGCAGTTACTAGAGGACTAGCCCCCCACTGTAACCCTAGCTATGAAATATAGGTGAGAGGCTGAGGGCTACGAAACAGAGACTGGCGCCACCAAACGCGCCATGAATGGTGCGGGACGGACTTTGACTTGGCATTTAACAGACGCGCTTATCCAGAGCGACATACGACGAGTGCAAAAGTCAGGTATATGAAGTGCTGAACTTCTAGACAAGAAAATTCTAGTGCCAACTGAACAAGTGGCAGCACTAGACCTAGTGTAATATGCTGCTGAAGTACCAATACTCAAACATCCAAGGAAACAAACCAATCATATAAAAGTATAACTAAATAGAGAACTCAAAACGGCTAACCCCAGGCTAGACAGTACACAGCCTGGGTTGGTCAAGACCAAAACGCAGTTACATAGTGGACAGGGAAGAAGGAGAAAGGTGCAGACTGAAGAGGTGGGTCTTCAGTTTGCGCTGGAAGGTGGTCAGGGAGTCGGGAGTTCTGACCTCATTGGGATGGTCATTCCACCAATGGGCAGCCAGGACTGACAGCAGTCTTGAGTGGGCTGGGCAGGAGCGGAGAGGAGGATGGACCAGGCGACCAGTCACAGCAGAGCGTAGGGATCTGGCAGACATGTCGGGTCACATCAGCGTGACATGGGGATGTATAGCTGGTTGGTGGAACCATTTTTGTTTGGATAAGAGTGTCTACTAAATACCATGTAATGTAATGTAATGTAATGTAATGTAATCTCAGCCAACTCCTCCTCCAACAGTGAAGGGCTTCCGTTCTGGTTCACGCATCAAATTTTGAGCTGTTCAGAGCGTTATGACCAAATTGGTTCAGAATCTGAAAAGTTGGAACCAAAATGCAGGTGGTTTTTCCAGCACAAACCATGCCATCAGTGGGCGTATCATTAGTTTGGAGAAGAAGCAGAGCACAGCAATGGAGAACGCAATGGAAAAGGATACATCTTCAGAAAAACAAATATCTGCAATAACACAACAAAATCTCGCAATCAATGAGCTTCACCATCTTGCTACTACGGTTTATTCCTGTTGCGAGTTGTGCAACGCCGTCCGTTCATGACTCATCCTTGATTACAAGGGTTTGGCTCCAAACTGGTGAAACCGTGGACTGGTTTGCTACCTGGCACCAAGATTCAAAGAATCCTGACTGGAACCAGTTCAAGAACCAGTTCTCTGTTGTGTGAAAAGGGGTATAACTGGTTCAGCAAGAGCTTGTAGGTGTTTATTTTGGTGTTTCTCTTCCAGTTCAACATACAGTGGTGCTTGAAAGTTTGTGAACCCTTTAGAATTTTCTATATTTCTGCATAAATACGACCTAAAACATCATCGGATTTTCACACGAGCCCTAAAAGTAGATAAAGAGAACCCAGTTAAACAAATGAGACAAAAGTATTATACTTGGTCATTTATTTATTGAGGAAAATGATCCAATATTACATATCTGTACGTGGCAAAAGTATGTGAACCTTTGCTTTCAGTATCTGGTGTGAGCCCCTTGTGCAGCAATAACTGCAACTAAACGCTTCCGGTAACTGTTGATCAGTCCTGCACACCGGCTTGGAGGAATTTTAGCCCATTCCTCCATACAGAACAGCTTAAACTCTGGGATGTTGGTGGGTTTCCTCACATGAACTGCTCGCTTCAGGTCCTTCCACAACATTTCGATTGGATTAAGGTCAGGACTTTGACTTGGCCATTCCAAAATATGAACTTTATTCTTCTTTAACCATTCTTTGGTAGAATGACTTGTGTGCTTAGGGTTGTTGTCTTGCTGCATGACCCACCTTCTCTTGAGATTCAGTTCATGGACTGATGTCCTGACATTTTCCTTTCGAATTCGCTGGTATAATTCAGAATTCATTGTTCCATCAATGATGGCAAGCCGTCCTGGCCCAGATGCAGCAAAACGGGCCCAAACCACGATACTACCACCACCATGTTTCACAGATGGGATAATGTTCTTATGCTGGAATGTAGTGTTTTCCTTTCTCCAAACATAAAGCTTCTCATTTAAACCAAAAAATTCTATTTTGGTCTCATCCGTCCACAAAACATTTTTCTAATAGCCTTCTCGATTGTCCATGTGATCTTTAGCAAACTGCAGATGAGCAGCAATGTTCTTTTTGGAGAGCAGTAGCTTTCTCCTTGCAACCCTGCCATGCACACCATTGTTGTTCAGTGTTTTCCTGATCGTGGACTCATGAACATTAACATTAGCCAATGTGAGAGAGGCCTTCAGTTGCTTAGAAGTTACCCTGGGGTCCTTTGTGGCCTCGCCGACGATTATACGCCTTGCTCTTGGAGTGATCTTTGTTGGTCGACCACTCCTGGGGAGGGTAACACTGATCTTGAATTTCCTCCATTTGTACACAATCTGTCTGACTGTGGATTGGTGGAGTCCAAACTCTTTAGAGATGGTTTTGTAACCTTTTCCAGCCTGATGAGCATCAACAACGCTTTTTCTGAGGTCCTCAGAAATCTCCTTTGTTCGTGCCATGATACACTTCCACAAACATGTGTTGTGAAGATCAGACTTTGATAGATCCCTGTTCTTTAAATAAAACAGGGTGCCCACTCACACCTGATTGTCATCCCATTGATTGAAAACACCTGACTCTAATTTCACCTTCAAATTAACTGCTAATCCTAGAGGTTCACATACTTTTGCCACTCACAGATATGTAATATTGGATCATTTCCCTCAATAAATAAATGACCAAGTATAATATTTTTGTCTCATTTGTTTAACTGGGTTCTCTTTATCTACTTTTAGGACTTGTGTGAAAATCTGATGATGTTTTAGGTCATATTTATGCAGAAATATTGAAAATTCTAAAGGGTTCACAAACTTTCAAGCACCACTGTACAGTGAGGCAAAATAAGTATTTGGACTAGAGGTGTCAAAGTTATCGCAATAATAACGTGTTAATGCAAATTCCTTTTAACGTCACTCATTTTTTTGATGCGCGATTAATACATGCATGTTGGGCAGCACAGTGGTGTAGTGGTTAGCATTGTAGCCTCACAGCAAGAAGGTTCTGAGTTCGAGCTCAGTGTCCAACGGTGGCCTTTCTGTGTGGAGTTTGCATGTTCTCCCCGTGTCTGTGTGGGTTTCCTCCGGGTGCTCCGGTTTCCCCTACACTCCAAAGACATGCAGTTAGGCTAACTGGCTACTCTAAAGTGCCCATAGGTGTGAATGGCTGTTTCCCAAACCCGGAAATGGGAGGGTTGCAGCAGGAAGGGCATCCGGTGTAAAACCGTGCTCCAATTAATATGACGTGGCTCAATAGGGTCCACACAGCAGCAACCCCACACACACGTAAGTGGGACAAGCTGGAAGAAGTGATTAGTATTTAACGCATGCATGTTCTGTGCCCCTCCCCTGTAGTTTAGGAAATCAGGAAGTGATGTAGCGAGTAGCTGGTCGGCGTAAGTCGTAATAATGTGCACTTATATACAGAATCAACTTGTATTGTTCTATTCTGACTGTTTACATAAAACGTGTGTATTTTTATATGCGTTTGATGGTCCAGAGGGGAGAAAAGGCGACGTGTTAAGGTCCAGGGCTGTGTGTGTGTGTGTGTGTGTGTGTGTGTGTGTGTGTGTAACTGGTGACTCTAAATTGACCGTAGGTGTGAATGTGAGTGTGAATGGTTGTCTGTGTCTATGTGTCAGCCCTGTGATGACCTGGCGACTTGTCCAGGGTGTACCCCGCCTTTCGCCCGTAGTCAGCTGGGATAGGCTCCAGCTTGCCTGCGACCCTGTAGAACAGGATAAAGCAGCTACAGATAATGAGATGAGATTTTTATTGCCCAGAGTCCACATCACCAAGCTTGTTCAGTTTATTTTATTGTATAGTTTGAGGCTGGAAGTTAAAGACAGAACTAGAGGAAAATACTAGATTGTTTTGTTCACCGAATTGTGCGAAACCCTCAAAGTTAGCGTTGCTTTATTTTTTTAATGCAGTGGGGGAATAAAATACCCACAAAAATAATTTTTGATAATGTCCAGCCTTATCCTTCCTGACCTGGCCACAGACATTTGCATAAAGCAAGCAGATTTGTCCACGCCCGCGCCCCAAAAACTTGAAAAATCTCTTTAAGGTACATTTAGAACAGATAAAAACTGCGTTTAATTTGTGAGTTAACTATGGACAATAATACGATTAAATATTTTAATTGATTCGCAGCCCTAATTTGGACACTTTTGTTTTTGTTAAATTAACATACCTCCAGTACAGCCACTAAAAAATAAAAAAAAATGAAATTAAAAAAAAAAAATTACACAATGCCTTTTGACTTTGTAATTATATAAATATGAAGTACTGATTCATAAGCATAAATTAAGATGTGTTTAAACATCAAACGTACATCTTGTCCCCTGATTCAGTTCTCCTCTAATAGAATGGTACATCACTCCATTCCGGTTTCCATCGATGACCTGTAATGTACCGGAGCGCCTCCTTTCTCCAAACATAAGGGGTATTCACACGGCACATATTTGCATCGATGCATTTTGTTGCGATACATCTTACACCAGTGTAAATTTTGTGGAGCGTTCACACGTCACAAACCTGCTTACTAGAGAGAAGCGTGTTAGCACCGGTGCAGCCCCACTTGCGTTCATACAGCAGTTTTTGCGACCGTGCTATACGATAGTAATAATGCGGAAATGAAATACGCGCATGCGTGAAAATGTACTTCCTTTTCCCGGTTGTCATGGCATCACCAAGCGCCGGGAAAACAGCGTGGATGAAGACACCAGTGTTGCCAGATACTGCTGACGTTTTCCAGCCCAAAATATGTTCAAATCCGCCAAAATGCACTTAAAACCGCCCAATCTGGCAACACTGGAAGACACGCAGTTCTGTTGTTGTTGTTGATATTCGCCATTTTGGAAGCACAAAATACCAGGATGCAAATTATGCAATGCCCGTATGTAAGCAACTCTCCTCACACGTAGCGAGTCTACCCCTGTAGCGTTCAGACCACGGGCGCAGACAGAGGGTGGGATTCGTTACACCCAGATTTAAATTCACCTCGTTCGGTCCCCCCCACTTATAGGGAGGAAAAAACGTCTATGCTGTCTTTCTTTGCATAAGGCAAACCTCACGGAAAAATCAAAAGACTAATTACCATTCGGTTTATTGAGGTGCACAGCAGTACATACATAGTTGCAACAACTCACATAAAACAAAACAAAGACTGATATTCGGTTGGTTGAGCTGCACAGACTGCACAGGTTGCGAGCTCGAGCTTGGTTGCTATGGTTACCCACAACAAGTTTGACAGGCATATCGGGGACAGCTCCTAGTTCAGGACCCCAACACGGCATGATGAAGGGTGCCAAACCGAAAAGGCAGAAAACGATTGCATCGTTTTTTCAAAAAACAACGACTGTGCCTTACTTTATCATATCACCTTGCAATTTTTTGATAGTCTGTTCAAAGTAATGTCGTAGTGAAAGTAAAATCGTACGGAGTAGAGATGCCTTTCTGGTAGCCTCCTTCTTTCGGTGGTAGCCTGTAGATACAGTGCTCAGAAGGCAGTTTTAATGTTTAATCTGGCGTTCCCTGCCATAATTTCAGCGAGCATATTGTTTCATAAGGAAACTTTGCGAAGAGTTGTTGACTGACTGCCGCTCACGCAACACACAGGCATAGTTAGAAAGTCAGGATGCACTGGTTTACACTTTACACACACACACGTAGCCCAGCCTCTCGCTATGGTTAACAGTTGGAACTTAGCGGTTTTAAAACTAGTTTTCCTAGGAACTAGTTGTGCGAGGAACTAGTGTTCCTCGCACAACACATGTTGGGGGTTGGGGTTGGTTTGCTGGCAGCTTTGTCCCCCCCAGTTCAAAAAACGCATTTGCGCCCCTGGTTCAGACGTCCCATTTTATATCGGTGCTGCCCCGCAAACTAGCATTTACTCCGGAGTAAATTTCTTAAACCACCTCCCGAGCAGGGTTAGATTTGCACCGGTTTAAGCAGCTTTCAGGGGCTACACCGGTATAACTTTGTACCGTGTGAACGCTCTACCGGGGCAGCCCCGGTGCTACACCAGAGTAAAAGTTGCCGTGTGAACACCCCTATAGTGAACTGAATTATTGCCAAAGAGTTCCGTTTTGTGTTCCAAAAGGTGCCTCAAATGCTCGTGCACAAACTTTAGAGCTTCTTTCATAGCTGAAGAGTTTTACACGAGCTATAGGAACAGAGATAATTGTGGTGTGGTTCGTATACACACTACAGTTATCCTCCTGGAACATGGGAAGTGTCAGTATTGCGTTCTGTTTAGACACGCAGCACAGAATGCCACTTCAGACTCTGACCAAGTTCAACTTATGCTACATACATTCACCCTACGGACAGACAGCTGCGTTTGATGGATGAGAATAACTGGTTGAGATGCATGCAGAGGAGTATGAAGCTTGAGATTCACCTTCACTATATATAGCTCGGCTCCCAACTGCGCCGTTTGCTCGGTAGACAGCTGATAGAAAAAGCCAAAAGAAAAACAATACGTTTCAGATGCAGAGAACACACATGGATAACGAGTCCCAAAACAAAATCATCACGTTCAAAAATGAAGCAAACCTACTCTCTTTGGTGACTCACCTTCGCAGCCAGGATGGATATGATTGCCACTGCCATCCTCTGCATATTTTGATCTTCATGGTTACATAACCACTGCATGACCAGCTTCGCAGCTTCAAACCTGTGAGAAATGCGCACACAAAAGCTGGATTGTCAATTCACTTCAGTATAGGGGATAAAAAGAGAGCAGCTATAGATATAGACGGACCTGTTGAAGGGAACTTCTTGCAGGATCCGGTCACTACAGAGAGACAGCAGGCAGTTCTTCTGCAACTGCAGGAACAAAATTCAAGGAAGAAGTTATTAATTCAGAACTGAAAGTAGGCAGGAATATGAGGAAGTCATAAATATCATCACTAACAGGGAGCACGTGTTTGGTCAACCAGGTGGACTTACACATCTTCCTATATTACTGAACATGTTCAACGGCGAAACTTTTGAATTAAAATATTTACACTCACCTGCCACTTTATTAGATACACCCATACAATACATCTGCTGTTTTATGCCGTTCTCTAAGGCTACATCCACACGACAACGGCAACGAGATTTTTTTTTTTAAATATAGCGTCCACATGGGCAACGGATCAGTAAAATATCAGGTTCATATGGCAACGCAACGCTTGCTGAAAACGATGCAATACACATGCCACACCTCTACGTGCGTTGTAAGACGGTCCCATCGGAGACACCAGAACAATAGAAGTAGACGCATGCGCATAACTGCGCATGCGCACAGTGACTATCCCTGTCACTGTCACACGCACACACTTTCTCACTCCCTATCCTATGGATATAGTCCCTTTAAATCACGTGCTCGTTTTTTGAATGGAGACGCGGAAAGAGGAATGAACGGGGGTAGATGGAAGCCGGTACGCCAACATTCTGATATCCTCCAGAATTCTTTAATGGTCCGGAATAAATTGAATGCTACACGTTGATGGATTACTTTGTTCTTCTACGCCCTTTTTGAGGAATGTATTGTCGGACTTAAACCAACATCTGAAGAGGTGAGATCGCTCCTTTTTTTTCCCTATTTTTGCTGGCGGGATTGACTCTGCCCTAAGGGCTATTCTCTCTCTCTCTCTCTCTCTCTCTCTCTCTGCACCATTACACAATAAATATTCACAGTGAAAATATTTTGTAAGCGCGTTTCATGAACCAAGTTATAGGATTTGTTGACAACTCGCATCGAGTTCGTTACACTTCTACCCGGCGTGAAGCACTGACAGTCATGTGGTTGTGACGTCATCGTAAACAAATCCGTTCTACTCATCCAGATGACTTCGCAACGGCTCCGTTGCCAGGTTTTTTCACTCTGGAACCCGTTCTCAAAAGATTTCGTTTTGGGGCACCCAAAATGCCGGTGCCGTGTGGACGCCAGGCCGAAACGATAAACAATTTTATCAGATTCACCTGAATCCGTTGCCGTGTGGACAGGGCCTCAATCAGCCAATCCCTTGACGGAAGCACAGTGCATAAAATCATGCAGATACAAATCAAGAGCTTCAGTCCATGTTTACTTCAAAGATCAGAATGGGGGAAAAAAATTGTGATCTCAAAGTGTGACTTTTACTGTGGCAATAGGTGTTGGTTTGAGCCAGATGGACTGGTTTGAATATGTCAGAAACTGCTGATCTCCTGGGG
Organism: Neoarius graeffei; assembly: GCF_027579695.1. Classification (NCBI taxonomy): domain Eukaryota; kingdom Metazoa; phylum Chordata; class Actinopteri; order Siluriformes; family Ariidae; genus Neoarius; species Neoarius graeffei. The sequence continues at coordinate 83,421,887 of NC_083571.1, forward strand.
TTTTCACACACAACAGTCTCGAGAGTTTACACAGAATGGTGCGAGAAACAAAAAACAAACGTTGAGCGAGCGACAGTTCTACGGGTGGAAACGCCTTGTTGATAAGAGACGTCAGAGGAAAATGGGCAGGTTGCAGAGATGCAAACATTGACAAATGATGGAGGGAAAAAAAAAGTAGCATCTCCGAATGCTATGAGGTGAAGCTGAGTGAAGTGAGGCTTCCTATTAGCCTGGGGGTCTGGGGGCCACCGAGGCCCCCAGAAACCAAATTTCAGGGAAGCTCAGAGATGCAATCTCGGCCATTTTGAGCTTCTTATTGAGGAAAACAAATGCAGAGTTTACTGTCCAGTATAAGCTCAATTATCCAAACTCTCTGGGGAAAAAGTCTGGCTCAGTAATGCTGGGCATACACTGTGCGATTTTTGGCCCGATTTTGACACGATTTTCACTCGTGCGACTATTTTGGAGATCGGGCCGAGTTTTGGCTCAATCGTGCGTCTCGGATCGTGTAGTATACATGGGGTAACGACAAGCGATTAACACCTCATGACCACCTCCCGATCGATCGGATGAAAATCAAACCTGTTTGAAATCCTGAGCATCGCATCCGAGCATCGCATCCGAGCATCAGATCGTATAGTGTGAGAACAGGAATCGTAAGCTGCGTGCTGTTTACACCTGCGATTCACTCGTACAGTGTGAGCAGCAGCTGAATACCGCGATTGAAAAAAAAAAAAAAAAAAAAAAAAAAAAAATCGCACAGTGTCTGCCCAGCTTAAGAGGATGTTCAGATAACTGAACTTCTATTGTAATACAGTGTTTCGGTAGTTTCATCATGATCAACAACAAAAGCCAGAGTAAAAGACAAAAGATTTATGTCTAGGTCTTTCAAGAACAATAAAATTAATACTGCATTTATTTCCTGAACTGTGTACCAGTCTAATACTGGACTTAATAAAGATGCCCATCCAGACAACATTTAATTAAACTGAGCATGCTGAAGTTACTTAGATAATTTGTTGTATCAGTGTTCTCCACGGGCGCTTTTAAAGTGGCGCACCGCCACGTTATAATTCTGGCCCGCTGCCTTTTCCTTGGCCAAAAATAAAATAAAAATACCTAACTTCATCAGTATACGCCAAATAAATCGTAAATTATTTGCTTTATTATAATTTTGTAACTATTTAACACGTAGAAGACCATTAAACGAATGCATACGGGGCTACCTGAATTGGCCACGCGATTGCAATAGAAAAACATCCGACTGGCTGCATACAGATTGTGACACAGAGATCTGCAGATTGAGGTCTATCCCTGCGTTACACTACACCGCACCACATTACACTATACTCACACATAGTAACGCTGGAAGCTACACGCTGCAGCTAGCCAGCAGCTAAATAACTTTGCGGGTTTTTGTAGCGTTATTGTGTAACGGTTATGCTTATCTATCATCTTTTCTGACCATACACAGTTACAGTAATCATATAACAGCGCGCGCGCACACACATTAATTAAGTTCAGGTCTTTTTACGTATTTGTGATTGTGTAGGCAAGAGCTGCCTTTTCCCGTTGCTTCCCTGTGGTTGTTTACTGCAGGACTTACAGGTTCCTGGGTCAAAGGACCCGAACTACGGGGTGGCTTTGTAGTGCCAGTCTCGGGCACGCGCACCAGCTCGTGCATTGATTGGAGTGGTTTCACCCAATTAACATTAATTATGTGTATTGTAAAAATGTATGCATTTATTGTAATTGGGTATTTTGTTTATGCATGGAAGTTCATTTATTTTTCACACACAGAAAAAAATATTATTAATTCAGGGATGTGCAACAGGTGCATCAGTCTCAACTGAAATGTCAAAGGAGTCTCACATTGACAGTAAAGATGATATGTACAGCAAGAATGTGTTAAATTTTTGTAAAATGATTTTAACAATGATTTAACGTTTCCTATCCATTTATTGGCCAGTTTCACTGTCAAAAAAGACCCAAGTCCGTCAGCCTACCAGGGCTCTGCCCCGGACCCCATTCGGGGCCTAAGCAGCCCCCAAACCCCCACCACCTTTTATTTTTGAAAAGGGGAGAACACTGTATGTAGCTGACTTTGCTTTCTTCAGTGTACTTCTGTTGTATGACTAGTGATGGCACACTGAACCTTTGGCTATCGTGAATTGCTTGTGTGTGAGACCAGGCTGCTCACAGTCTCGGTCTTCATTTTTGGTTACAAGACTGAACACGGGCAGCACGGTGGTGTAGTGGTTAGTGCTGTCGCCTCACAGCAAGAAGGTCCGGGTTCGAGCCCCGTGGCCGGCGAGGGCCTTTCTGTGTGGAGTTTGCATGTTCTCCCCATGTCTGCGTGGGTTTCCTCCGGGTGCTCCGGTTTCCCCCACAGTCCAAAGACATGCAGGTTAGGTTAACTGGTGACTCTAAATTGACCGTAGGTGTGAATGTGAGTGTGAATGGTTGTCTGTGTCTATGTGTCAGCCCTGTGATGACCTGGCGACTTGTCCAGGGTGTACCCCGCCTTTCGCCCGTAGTCAGCTGGGATAGGCTCCAGCTTGCCTGCGACCCTGTAGAACAGGATAAAGCGGCTAGAGATAATGAGATGAGATGAGACTGAACACTCGCTCGCACTCTGCATTGGAATGGAATACACATAGTACTGACAGCATTACTTTACACGTTGCACGCTGAAATCGCACCTACGCAGAGTACATTAGGCATGGCAATTGTCCAGTTTCGACTGTACAATACACGGCCACTCGGCTGCATATTCGCTAGAAACTGCTGTTCACATAGCCTCCTCTTTTTAGGCGGAGACTCCATCGTTCACAATCCAGGGTCTGTATTCACTTCACACCTGACACTAATTTGTGAAAGAAATCGAAAGTTTCAGTTCTGGAACACGACCAACACACACAGTTTGCTTCCAGGAAGACGACAACACATCACTACTGTGCGTTTCTGAGCACTGCATTTAACATGCGCTGTGATTGGCTGAGAGCATGAATCGGGTCACCTCTCAGCCAATCACAGCGCAGTTAACATAAGGATATGGAAATTCCCAGAATTATCCAAATCAGTGTAAACAATGACATGCGGAACAGTCCGAACACTGAAAACATGTCGATTTGATCGATACACAGGCAAAACCCATTGAAAAAGCGTATTATATTCAGGTCTACATGTAGCACTGTAAATTGCGTTTCAAATCCGTAGCTGCTACGCCCAAATCATATATACGCCCAATCTCTGAGATTGGTTTGAGTTGCCAGGAAGGATATAGTAACTCATATCACTTTACAACCGTGGTGAGCAAGGAACCTCAGAATCGAGAATAAGTTCCTATTAAAGTGGCCGGTGAGCATATCTGGATTATTGTAAAAAACACATCACTGTAGATGCTGTGCATTACGTTTTTCGATTCACTGAAGTTCTATGAAAAAAAAAAAAAACCTTTTATGAAAGAACTTAAGTATTGCCTCGGTCACAACCAGCCGTACGTACTCCTACGGCCGGTCTACGTGCAAAAAACGCAAGAAACGCACAGAGGGCGCGCATGTGACGTGCTGATTTTCGAGCCGTAGACTGGCCGCAGACCGGCCGCAGAGATTCTTTGTCATGTCAAACAAACTCTACGGGCGCTTACGTTTTTTTCAGGTTGCAAGGCAAACTTACGGCCAACGTGCGTCTTTCTCCACGAACAAAAAAAAAAAAAAAAAAAGCAGCAATTTGGGAAACGCCAAAAATCACACGGCCAAAAAATCGTACGTCCGGTAGTGACCTAGGCTTATTTAATGAAGTAAAGTTTGTGCATGTTATGTAGCTAGTGTGCGTGAAGCATGTATGCTGGAATGCGTGTGTGTGTGTGTGTGTGTGTGTGTGTGTGTGTGTACACATTAGAGCCATGGGTCTTAAAGTGTTACAATGATGGAAATCACAACCTACCATTCAGTGATTACATGTATTATCGAGTTCTTATAGTTGTTTATTTAGTCAGTGGTCAAAGAAAGGTTCATTTGATATCCAAAACCAGAGTGCTCGGAGAGCACAATATCCCCCGCTGGCAACTGTGCCATAACTCTGGTAAAATGTGACCGAATTAAACGAAATTGCAATATGCACATTACAAAGAATCCTGCCAAGTTTCATGAAATTCCTCCAAAAATTGTGAGTTGATTTCAGAAGGCGAGTACCCTTCCTGGGATGGACGGACTGACATCGCCACAACATAATCCCCGTTCAGGCCTTTCGGCCAGCGAGGGATGAAAATTGTGAGGGAAGTTGATTTCAGAAAGCAAGCACACCTTCATGAAATTGCCAAAGTACAAGGTTGTTAATAATCAAGGGCTGTAACTCTGGTAAAATTTGCCCAAATTAAACGAAATTTCAATATGCATATAACTGTCATATAACAAGGCCTTTTGCCATGTTTGGTGAAATTCCTCCACAAATTGTGAAAGGAGTTGATTTCAGAAGAACGTACGCCCTCATGAAACTGTGAAAGTACAAGTTATTTAATCAAGGGTCAAAACTCTGGTAAAATTTTCACAAACGAAATTAAATCGTAATATGCGCATTACCGTCATATAACAAGGCCAAGCTTCGTGAAATTTGTCCAAAATTTGTGAGAGGAGTTGATGTCAGAAGGCAACCACATGTTCATGAAATTGTGAAAAGTACAATGTTGTTAATCAAGGGCTGTAACTCTGGTAAAATGCGACCAAATTGAACAAAATAACAATACGCGTACTACCGTCATATAACAAAGACTTTTGCCAAGTTTGGTGAAATTCCTCCAAAAATTGTGAGACGAGTTGGTTTCAGAAGGAAAAAAATCAACACTCAAGAAATTGTCAAAGTATAATTTTGTTAATCAAGGGCTGTAACTCTGGTAAAATGCGACCGAATTGAACGAACTTACAATATGCGTATTACTGACATATAACAAAGGATCTTGCCAAGTTTCATGAAATTCCTCCAAAATTTGTGAGAGGAGTTGATGTCAGAAGGCAACCGCATGTTCATGAAATTGTGAAAAGTACAATGTTGTTAATCAAGGGCTGTAACTCTGGTAAAATGCGACCAAATTGAACACAATAACAATACGCGTACTACTGTCATATAACAAAGACTTTTGCCAAGTTTGGTGAAATTCCTCCAAAAATTGTGAGATGAGTTGATTTCAGAAGGAAAAAATAAACACTCAAGAAATTGTCAAAGTATAATTTTGTTAATCAAGGGCTGTAACTCTGGTAAAATGCGACCGAATTGAACAAACTTACAATATGCGTATTACTGACATATAACAAAGAATCTTGCCAAGTTTCATGAAATTCCTCCAAAATTTGTGAGAGGAGTTGATTTCAGAAGGCAAACCGCACGTTCATGAAATTGTGAAAGTACAATGTTGTTAATCAAGGGCTGTAACTCTGGTAAAATGCGACCAAATTGAACAAAATAACAATACGCGTACTACCGTCATATAACAAAGACTTTTGCCAAGTTTGGTGAAATTCCTCCAAAAATTGTGAGACGAGTTGATTTCAGAAGGAAAAAATCAACACTCAAGAAATTGTCAAAGTATAATTTTGTTAATCAAGGGCTGTAACTCTGGTAAAATGCGACCGAATTGAACGAACTTACAATATGCGTATTACTGACATATAACAAAGGATCTTGCCAAGTTTCATGAAATTCCTCCAAAATTTGTGAGAGGAGTTGATTTCAGAAGGCAACTGCACGTTCATGAAATTGTGAAAAGTACAATGTTGTTAATCAAGGGCTGTAACTCTGGTAAAATGCGACCAAATTGAACAAAATAACAATACGCGTACTACTGTCATATAACAAAGACTTTTGCCAAGTTTGGTGAAATTCCTCCAAAAATTGTGAGATGAGTTGATTTCAGAAGGAAAAAATAAACACTCAAGAAATTGTCAAAGTATAATTTTGTTAATCAAGGGCTGTAACTCTGGTAAAATGCGACCGAATTGAACGAACTTACAATATGCGTATTACTGACATATAACAAAGGATCTTGCCAAGTTTCGTGAAATTCCTCCAAAAATTGTGAGAGGAGTTGATTTCAGAAGGTGAGCACCCTTCCCAGGACGGACGGACGGACGGCCATCGCCACGACATAATCCCCCTTCGGGCCCTTCAGCCAATGAGGGATAAAAATTAGGCCTATGAATAATGTCAGCTTGAACCGCGTGTGGAAATTTCACAAAGCCTTATGGATACAATGAACAGCCACTCTTATTATAACCAAGCCTAATATTTGAATAGTTCTGATCACTTCCAGAAAATAAATCTGTCCTGAGGGGGTCAGGGATATTTATTTCACATTTAAAGGCTGCAAACAATTATGAGAACCCTTGCATCGGAGTGTACCTGCTGGTGGTTGGGGAAAGTCTTCATTGCTTCGAGCAGCAGCTGCGTGACTTGACCCAAGAGACGTACAGGCATTCCGAACGCCAGGTCCTGTTTGGTGAGGTTGAAGACGCAGGCGCTGGCTGCTAACTGCACATTCAGAGTGGAGGGGTGGTTCTTCATCCCTAACGCTACCAGCTGAATAAAAGGAGAATAAATATAATAAGAAGGAGAATGGAAGGGGTGACGGGACATGTGCAGCAGAGTGAAGAATACCATATTAATATCAAGGTCTGTACAGGAAAAAAAAAGTAAAAAAAAGCAGGCGGAACAAAAGAATATTTAAAAAAAAAAAAAACCCGAATAGAATATCATTGCGTGTGGTAGAGAGAGGAGAGAGAGGGGGGGTTGGGTGACCTGTGATTCATCTGAAGGGTGAGTGGCTATGTTCAGATTAAAGCAGAGCTCTGGGAATGTGTGGGAGGACCAGAGTGAGGGGGAAGAAGACAGCGAGGGTGATTGCGCACGTACTTTCAGGATGTCAGGCCGAGCTTTTTCCATCACGTGCGTCAGGCTGAAAAGATGGAACAGTGCCTCCCTAACGAAGCCCTCCCTCTCGCTGTAGCGCCTCAGAGCCTCGCAGATCTGAGTCTCATTGGCCTCCCCAGTCACCTGCATGCACAAACACATACACACAGCCAGAGGGGATTACACTAGACAAGGAGATCTTCTGAAAAACATCAAGATTTGAAAAGAACCACAATGTACTCTCAGGTGTCCAAAGAGTCTTATAACTTCAATAGAGAATTAAAATTTGGGTTAACCGTTAATTTTCTCTAACAACAGTGCTGCAAGGAAACGTACAGGTTCATATTATATGGACACGGACACGAGTGTTTTACTGGGAAACACACCACTCGTATTTTTCATACAAGCTACATCCAGGACATGGAGAACCAAAACCGCGATATAAATCTCTATACAGTATATCACTCGTGAGGAAATCGATGAATTGTTTTGATAAATTTGGGTAACTCTTCGTTTGTGAATGTTTCCGTATAATAAAAAGAAAAATCACAAGTTGGCTTGAAGATATGAAGTTTATCTTCTCGTGTTGGAAAAACCCACATTTTTCATATGAAACACATCGCGGATCTGTTCCATGAAATCGAGTCGTACATGAGCTGATAGCTGGCTAGAAGCCGTGTACGACGAGATTGAGTGGAGTAACTCTTTTATTCTATCTACATTCACTGGGTTTTGAGAAACGGAGCATTTTTATTTTTTGCAAATTTGATAAATAAAAACTTTACACAAAACTTATTTAAAAATAATTTCTGCTTGGAATGTAAACAAACCAGAGAAATGAAAAGGTAGACAGAGGGCTTCTCCACAGAATTCTGGTTTGAACCCAAGAATGTCGCAAATAGCTCTTCTCCATCCTCTACCACTCCAAATGCAGATTCAAGCTGAGTGAGGTAGGCTGCAGGTGGTGCATTTGTTCCAAGAGGCTTGACAATGTCAGCAGCTGGGCTGAGCAGACTCTCCAAGATCCGTCTTACCTTTCGGGAGTCGGATAATGTACATCACTGAGCAGAAGGTCCACCTGGGTGTGCCAGGCATCATAATCAACTTCGCCGTTTGGCTTTGGAAGTCGCCCTGAGAAGGTCCGGACTCTGCTGTGGCTGAAGCTAGATGGTGTCGCATCACTGCGAATGAAATGTTCAACAATAACCTTCTGGACTTGAGGTGGATTAATTGTGCTCTCATTCAGAAGTGGAGGACTTGTGGGGGAGCTGAGATGAGGAGCATCAGAAGCTGGGTCAGCTGGGCCCTCATCAGTTGCTCTGCTGCCACTACTTGGTGTAGGAACGTGTTGATCTGACAACTGGAGCTTCTTATTTCTTCTGCATCCTGGGTGTGTGTTTTCCGCCAAATTACCACAGGGATCTCTTCTGGTCTTGTTGCTAGAGCGGCTGCACTGAAAAAAAGTTTTGCGACTGCGAGGAAAAACACCAAAACTCTTGCAACCCTCATAGTGGCTTGATTACAGTGTTATAGTAACAGAGAAAAAAATTGCAAAAAAAACCCGAAGATAAGACAAGTAGGAAAAATAGAAAATTGAGAAAAATAAAAAGATACGTTTTTACCAACAAATACTTTTATTCCATATTTTGTTGGTTTTTTTGTATTATTTTCCAAGTAGAGTTTTTATTTTGGCCTCGGTTGGTTCAGCAACATGCGCCGCCATTTTGTTTTTCTCTATTCACAGTATATGGCTGATAGCCTAGTAGTAGAGTAGCCAATCAGAGCACGCAACTGCTCATATCCAGTGAATGTGGATAGAATAATTCCTGATATTTCACTCTGATGACATCATTCCCAGTGTTTTCCTGCTGACTGGCCACGTGTTGTCAAAATGGCGAACCAGTTCAAAATTAAAATTCATTTGATTAACTTGCTTTTTTTTCGTGGATAATCTAAAAGAACATTACACGATGGTGCAAAGATATGAAGTTTATCTTCTCGTGTTGAAAATATTTTCACTCATTCGCTTCGCTCACTCATAAATACGTTGACCACTTCATATCTTCGCGTAAATGTGCAATACCCACTATTTTTTTTTTTTTGCGGTCCAGTTTCCATTAAATCGTGTGCTCTGATTGGCTCGCAAGCGGTCCAGAATCCTACGAGCCGGACCCCGGTTACGGACCTTTGACGACTTGCTCATTCACAACAACAAACAGTGCCAATTTTTTGTCAACATTTTTGTCGCCTAGATCAGGGAAGTGATCTAGATCGAGTTTTCCTTTTGGAAAATTCTGAGCTGACGCAGCTTGTCAAACAGGTTTTTGATGAGCTCATAGCAGGTTTGTTCTAAATATGGTTTCCCTTTCGGGCACTCTCATTTTCTGTTAGAATTTGGTAAAGAAAAAAAATATATATATTATTTACCAGCTTAAGGTCGGCCTGTATGGTGAAATGCCGTGACCTCGGCCTTGAAAACACTGACCTCAGCCCAGAGTATTTTCAAGACCTCGGTCACGGTATTTCACCATACGGACCTCCCAGCTGGTAAATAATATACATCAGTTAGTGTTTCTGTAGTAGAAACTCATTCACAGGGATTTCTACAGTGGACGCTCCATGTAATCAAAGCCTTATAATACAGAGATTAAAAATGGGAGTAAAAGCTATTCCAAGCTGCTAGAACATCAATGATGATAACTCATTGGCTCATGGATGTTTCACAACTTTAAATGTAACTAGAAATGGTGTTTCGTTCATTAAGTAATTATAAGTTAGACTATAGGGAACTTTTCGAGCCCCGGGGCCGGCGAGGGCCTTTCTGTGTGGAGTTTGCATGTTCTCTCCGTGTCCGCGTGGGTTTCCTCCGGGTGCTCCGGTTTCCCCCACAGTCCAAAGACATGCAGGTTAGGTTAACTGGTGACTCTAAATTGACCGTAGGTGTGAATGTGGGTGTGAATGGTTGTCTGTGTCTATGTGTCAGCCCTGTGATGACCTGGCGACTTGTCCAGGGTGTACCCCGCCTTTCGCCCGTAGTCAGCTGGGATAGGCTCCAGCTTGCCTGCGACCCTGTAGAAGGATAAAGCGGCTAGAGATAATGAGATGAGATGAGATTATAGGGAACTTGCTGGGGTATAAAGGCCAATTTATGCTGACAACCCAGTCCTCGCAGACGGTGTCTGCGTAGCCCCCCCCCCCACCTTCGCAGATGCTCTGCGCGCACCTCCCCAAAATTGTGACCACCGCAGAAGCCTCGCAGACAGCGCTGCAGACAAGAGGGCTCTGATTGGTCCACTCTACATCCGCTGTACACGCACTTCCACTTCCCTACTTTCCCGGTTTGGTTTGTTTTCACGACCGCCATTTTTAAAAACATGAGCGAAGATGGAGCAGCATGAAGAGCGGTTGATTGAGGAAGTGAGGAAGTACGTACATCTATACGACTCCAGTTCTAGTCATTATAAAAAAAAAGTTCTAGTCATTATAAGTAACCGAAGGATAAACACTCCACTAACCACACCCACCAACTACTCCTAGCGACCCCTTGCGTTGTGGTGGTGAATAACATCGCGCACGCCTATTACTCCCCGCTCAGTGATAAATTACAACTGTCTGCGAAAAGCTATCTGCGAATGCCTTGTCGCAAGAGCATGCAGAGGCCTTAAGAAGAAGGGGGGGGGGGGGGGGGGGGGGGGGGGGGGAATGGAGACATGCTGTTATTGGAAAATAATAAAAACTCTGCTTGCAGTTGTGCAACACACCATCCCACTGTTGATGATTTTGCTGTAACAGCATGCCCTGTTGCATTTTACACCTTCCTTACTACTTTTCATTTTTTATTATTTTACACCATTTTTATTATTTTATATTTTTACCTTTTTATTGTTTTACACCTTACTTATTATTTTGATTTATTATTTATTAATTATGATGTATATACTTATCATTATACATGTTCTAAACGCTGGAAAGAGTCCCTGGAAGCAGGAAACGTTAAGAGAACCTCCACCTGACCTACATACTCCAACCCGGGTAAGTCCATATCACATGACTAAGCAAGGATCTGGCTTTTGCAAACAAACAACCCAAATCATTTGTACAAAACAATTAGAACAAATTAAGCCTCTGTTCAGCCTTCAATGTTTTATTTACTGGATGTGTGATGGAGCTGCTGACCTTTAAGGTACCCTCTCCAGACAGAAACTCAGAGAAGCCGGCGTCAGTGGAAAGCAGGCCAACGAACGTCATTCCAGGCCGCTCCTCGACAAAAGCCCGGACGGCCGCGTCGGTCACGTGCTTCCTGCCGGAGACGTCCAGAGACACGAGCGCAGGCAGGATGCCTGGTGTTTCCAGAAGCTGCCAGGCCACATCGGACATGAACTGCTTGTCATCCGAGATGTCCAGATGCTGCAAGCCCTCCAACTAACAAACGATAATAATGACTGGGTTAGAAACAGAAGCGACAGTATGCCGAAGAATCAGGAATAAAGACTTGTATTATAACCTCAAAGACCCAGATGAGGCATTTTTAAAGAAGTTGTTCTGCTTAACGGTCTAAACTGCATCACAAGCTCCAGCTGTTGTACAGACTCACATTTACTGTAACGTACTACAAGACTTTCAAAATGAGCCACAAGACTGATGCCCCTTTTCCACCAAAGCAGTTCCAGGGCTGGTTCGGGGCCAGTGCTTAGTTTGGAACCAGGTTTTCTGTTTCCACTGACAAAGAACTGGCTCTGGGCCAGAAAAACCGGTTCCAGGCTAGCACCAACTCTCTGCTGGGCCAGAGGAAAGAACCGCTTGCGTCAGCGGGGGGGCGGAGTTGTTAAGACCAACAACAACAATAACAAGACCGCGAAAGATCGCCATTTTTAAGCAATTAGAAGCAGCAGCTGTACAAACGCGAAGTCATCCATTATTATTATTATTACTGTTGCTGTTGTTGTTGTTGCTGCTGCTGCTTCTTCCGTGTTGTTTTTGCTTCGATATTCGCGCCAAGGTTTATGCAAACGTAGCGACGTAACTGACGTATACAGCGACGTAATGACGTGGCTTCCCTTAGCACCGCGAGCTATGGAAAAGCAAACTGGTTCTCAGCTGGCTTGCAAGTTGAACGAGTTGTGAACCAGCACCAGCACTGGCCCCGAACCAGCCCTGGAACTGATTTGGTGGAAAAGGGGTACGAGAGTACTGAAATCCCAGGAACTCAAATATGACCTGTAACGGAGCCACTGTAACACTCTACTGACATACAGTGTCTCGCATTAGTTTTCACCCCCTTTGAACTTTTATCGAATTACAACCTGAAACTCAAGTCGACTTGAACCCTATTTGGACAGGATTAGATTTTCATGCTGTCCTGGGGTCCTTCAATGATACAGGTGCCACTCTGTCATTTTATTTCCATCCCGATCAGCCATGTTGCTGTTTTTCCTCCAACCTCCTGTGAGAAAATTACAAGCTGAATCTCTGACTGTTTTCCACCTCACTCAGAGGCCATGTGATAATTTCGGTCCCGCCAAGACACACATCTGTAATTTTCTATGCAGATGTTGTGTCATGCTGGGAAAAAAATTAAAATAATGATGTTTGGCTATCAGTAGTGAACCTTCCAAAGACATACCTACCAACCTTGGAAAACATTTTTGAGTAGCAACTTATCGCGGCCGTGCAGCGCAGCACGGCGTGAGGTCAGGCACATTTGCTGATCAGTACTGATTGTAATGAGTGAGCATGTGAACAATGTATTACTAAGCACAGAGTTCCCACTCACCACCATATCTAGTTATTCAACATACAAGTAGACTATGAAGAAAACAAGAACTCTTTTAATGAAAAGGCATGAATATATTTCCAATGCTTTCACCAAGACATTTGGCACAAGGCAACTGTGCCCGAAAAATGTCCTTTATACAGACCTTAAACTTAAAGATAAGGGATAAATGTACTGCCTTTGGCATATTGTGTCTTAAATACATTGGGAATTATAAACAACAAAGAATCCCAAATAGCATGCTATGTCCCTTTTGATATTTAGCATTATATTGTATAGATAACAGAAAAACCGAAGGGCTATAGCCTATGTCTTTTAAAACAGACGCCGGCAGTCTGCAAAACACACACACACTAAATCCTTTTTTCATAAATTTAGTTTTGACCATAAAAGAGATTCTGTTGCTCCTCGCTACACTTTGAACTAGGCTACACTAAACATCGAAAGTGAATATTCCAGAGTACCTATATATAGGGCTGGGCGATATGAGAAATTATATCACGATATATTTTTTCAAAATTTTCGATAACGATATATAATCACGATATAAATCAAATCACCATTTTTGTATTTTCTTTAATTTTCTGCTCAAAATATGAACATTACAAATTAGTAGTTCCTTCCTAATTAACAAAAATAGCTTAACAAGCCTTCAAGTTTCACAGAACCGAAACAAACTGGATGCACATTCTTTTGTTCTTTTTGTTCAAATGAATAAACTGAAACTGAAAAATAAAAACTATATACCATTGTTAATCATTTGTGCAAATTCTAGCAGCTTTCAAATAAACATAAAAGACATATTGACGTGTAAACCTTATGCTGCAAGGAGAAAAAAAGTGCAATCCTGTACGTCAGTGTGTTTAAGGTTTGACTGTTTACAGGTTACGAGCGAGGAAGACAAGTCTATCCACTGTCTCCGGTTTTAAAGCTGCCCTGTGTCCTCCAGGGCAGTGCTCTGACTTTCCTGTTCAGGACTCCGGTCAGTCGGCTTCTCGCTCATTTTTATAAATCGCTTTGTTGGAGAAATGCCGCGCTCCTGCAAACTTCACCACAGCCATGCTGTGCGTTGCTGCTACACGTCTGTGTGTTTGTGTGTGCACGCAACCTAACTTGACGTGGCTCTCTTCCAACTGATTGGTTACGTGCGATACTGTTTAGTTATGATTGGCTATTCGCATGTCTGTCAAAACTTCGGATGAAGTAATTTTATTGAAGGCGTAGGCTTATCGTAGGCATATCGTACGTGTCTAATTCCTAATCGTAGAGATTTTATATCGTGAATAACATCGTAATCGTAAAAATCGCCCAGCCCTACCTATATAAATATATTTTTTTCAATATTAATATTTAGTAAATGCAAACTGATAACCACACTTACAGAAAAACTTACTGAAAATAAATTATAGGCTACTCTGGCCTATCCAATAACATAGCCTTTATAATATTCATATTCACTGACCTGGCCTAATTTAGAAAAAATAATGGCCTATGTATATAAATGCAAGCATTTCTATGTTAGCAATATTATTACCTGTGTTTCCTTGATGGCTAATGTCAAAATCATAATTGCACACTGTGCAAAACGCACGATTAGGCAGTTTAGGGGGCGGAGGCATGGCCATTGATCTTGATACTTTGTTAGGAACTTCTGAGGGGCATAGACTCGCTTCTTTTTAGATTTGCTTCCCTCTCTCTCGGTCAGTATCCTCATCTGACGTCATGTGTATTATTAACTGCAAGGTGCGCACATACACAAACACATCATCCACCGCACGCACTTGCGTGAAAACACTTCGTGCGCTGCTCATTGACTCTCACATGCACGAGTAGCCTAGTTCAGAAGATTTTAACGCGTCTATCGGTTGACTGGATGGAAGCGTCAGTAGGCTACCATATTTTCACTTTAGGCTATGCAATATTTTTTGGATTGAGAAGCCTGGGTCAAATATCAAAACAAGCTGGAACAAATATTTCCTTCAGATAAGGCGGAACACTGTGCTTTGAACTATGACGTTAGGACAGTTGTCCTTGCTTTATTCACAATACCCTTGCCCTGCCCATTTACCTTCAAAACGGTGTTTAGCACCGTCCTCCCTTGTAAAACCAGTCACAGTATGAAGATCGACCGAAAGGGATGAAAATCAATTCCGTTACTTTCGTTTTGACTGCTCCTTAGCTCTCCGCTTAGCCTCATAGCTTAGGCCTATAGACCCCTTTCACATGACGTCACCGCGCCGTGAGATTTTGTTAGGCGCCATATTGGAAGACCAAGTACATGCACTCACAATATAAAACAAAGTACGAGCGAGAGTAAAGTGACACGATGGATGATAATTCTGGTTATGTGAGTACATTACCAGCTGCAGAAAGGGCACGGTATGTGGAGAAACTGGCTGTGATTGATGGGTTTGACCCATATGATAAGACTTGCGGCAAGGGAGAATGGAAACATAAGGAGGACCTGACACCAATTCTGCCATCCGTTTGCTACCCAGACATTGTAAACTATGTGTTGTTTACACCCAGTGCCTACACTCAGTGTTCGAACTATGCCAATATTTTCGGGGGGGGGTGTCCCTTTTTTTCCCTTGGGGGGGGGGGGGGGGGGGGGGGGGGCGCCTGCGCTTGTCTCGGAGCGCGGATCTCCAAACACATGAGAAGCCTTGCGCTTGTCTCGGAGCGCGGATCTCCAAACACATGAGAAGCCTTGCGCTTGTCTCGGAGCGCGGATCTCCAAACACATGAGAAGCCTATCTTACGCACATATCACGCGGACTCCACACACGCATCGCATCTGAAGTCATAACTAATCAGGGGAAATCGTGTCCACATTGGCATGTTCAAAAAACAACCTCGTGTCAACAATGATACCACACGCAAGAAAAAAAAAAGTCAGGCTACTCAACAACCAACCTGGCAGCAGCGAGCAAGCCCCAAACCATCCTAAATTATTATTATTATTAAATTGTAGAAGTCTGGGAGGCTTGCTCCTCATCCAGTTATCAACTTGGGGCCAATTTAGCATGTTTTAAATCTGAATTTCTTGCGTTTGCTTACCTCAAAGTGTCCGCAGATCATGCACAGACTTATCCATTATATCCACAGTTTTTTGCCAAGTCTCACACAGGTTTCTTTCAAGTCTACTGTTGGGCCAATAAATCATTGTGGCAGCGGGGGCGTGGTCAAGCACCGGTCTGTGACAGGAGGGCAGAGTCAGGGAAGGTGAGTGGCAGAATCACTACACCTGAGAGCAATTAACCTGTGTTTGTGTGTCTTCCCAGCGACCGCGCCCTGTATAAGGAGGGAGAGCAGACAGCAGAGGAGCTCAACCCTGAACGAGACACTCGTGTGTGTGTCTGTTTGAATTGTTAGACTGAAAAGTGTGACAATAAACGCTAAGTTGGACCTGATCTCTGTCCTGCCGTCCTCTGTGCTCCACCCACCAGTATTGAACTACTACAATCATA
The DNA here is from genome assembly GCF_027579695.1 of Neoarius graeffei. Classification (NCBI taxonomy): domain Eukaryota; kingdom Metazoa; phylum Chordata; class Actinopteri; order Siluriformes; family Ariidae; genus Neoarius; species Neoarius graeffei. Next base: position 83,438,033 of record NC_083571.1, read on the forward strand.
AATAAAACAGCTCAGATTTGTTTGTTTAAGTCGTTTGCCACTCCACTTTATTCTCGTGGGTTCACGTACCACTGCTGTTATTTCCCCCTAATCACGAGTTTGTTGGTCTTCCAAAATGGCGCAGGGTCGGTTTACTTCCGGTTTCGGGTGACGTCAGTGAAAGGGGTCTATATGAAGAGTTTAAAACTAGCGCTGTGATTGGCTGAAGTCTTCTTTTCTCTACAGGTTGCTGGTCAATGCAGTTACACCCATAGACGAGTTGCCTAGTGCGCAAATGCACAGACAGTTGAACCGGAATATTAAAGATCTTTGAACTCAAAGCCATCAATGGCTTTTTGCGTATTTTGAAGTGTTAAATCGTAGCAGCGTAGTTTGATGTCTAAATACGTATCTGCTATGCAAAATGCGTAAAGGTTGGCAGGTCTGCAAAGATATTAAACACATCCTAAATTGTGAAATGAAAAATGGATGCTTTAGAAGAGGCACAAAACCATATCATTGGTCTGAGCGGTAAAACCTACCTGGGAAAGCATTTTCAGGAGGAGAAAGAAAAGAAAATTGGGAAGAAAAGCAAGGTCCTGCAGGCTGATTAAAGGAGATATTATAATGGCAGCTACAGGTATAAAGCATTACCTTATATTCACATCTGCACAAACTCATCAGCTTTTTGTTTTCAATAAATAACGACTAGTTTTATCATTACTGCTTCTCCCGTGATAAACTGACCCGATCCGGTGAGTAGGCATATCAGACGCTCGCTGGCCGTGTTGTGAAAATTCTGCATGCAGACGCTCATCTACGTTTCCAAATCTGTCATTGCTTAACTCTTGAATATTTTCTAGCGGGAACACGATCATTAAAAACCTTATAATTTCTGCTTTCCAAAGAAATGTCTCTCATAAAGATATGTTCAGTACTTTGCAAGTAACAGCAGGTTGAAGCTGGTACAACAGAGTTCACTCTCTGCTCGCGTGACGTCGGGAAACCGCCAGTGCTTTCTGAGTCACGGGAAAGCACTCAGGCTCTCTTTCTTTTGATCGGTTTCCGACTGGATTACTCGTGAATATCAATCAGATAACTTTTATAGGGATGTTCTCTCGCTCTCACCGTTTGTGATGACATATTCAGCAAAATTTTCCGTCAGCTAGTTTTGATGTTCTGCTTCGCGGGAGACTTTGAAGTGAGTTTTCATAGCTTTACCTACTTATTTTTTTTCAACATCAAACTGATTCGTGTAAATAAATAACTAGTTTAGAATATAACTGTAGTTGTTTTGATGAAAAATATTGAGATCTTAGTGGTCGGAATGAGATTTTTAAAAAAACGGAAGTCAGAAACGCGAGCGTCAATTTCAATTCAATTAACTGGAATTGTTTTTTGGATGCGTCTCAGGCAGTTTTTTCGAGGTTCGCCTTGAAAGCTGTGAATATTAATCCAAATAATCATTTATATTCTTTAATATAAAAACACTAGTAGGCCCTACTTAGAAATATAAAAGACCTACAGAGCACAAAGAGGGGATTAGAAGTCATCTTTTACTACTTTATTTTGATAGAGAATGGTAGATGTGAAGACATTCAATGCTTATTTATGCATATTTTATAATTAACACTGATTTCTCCTTCTTTGTGATGTATAAATGAGAGTTAAGAGCAGCTTTATATTGCACAAATAAAGCCATTTGGTGAAACTTTGAAGAGGAGAGTGTACCAATTTACATTTTTACCCGATTAGCATAATTAAATACTAACTTGCATAACTGGGTTTTTTTTTTTACTAATTTTTCAAAATTTGTATTCAGTATGCAACCATCTATGTGCCTGCCAATTTCCATGTTAATATCTTGGGGGAAAAAAAAGTTATTAAGAAAAAACATTGGATCTCATTAGTTAATGAGGCCCATTTTGGACCATGTGATCCTCATGTGCCCCTTTTCCACCAAAGCAGTTCCAGGGCTGGTTCGGGGCCAGTGCTTAGTTTGGAACCGGGTTTTCTGTTTCCACTGACAAAGAACTGGCTCTGGGGCCAGAAAAACCGGTTCCAGGCTAGCACCAACTCTCTGCTGGGCCAGAGGAAAGAACCGCTTACATCAGCGGGGGGGCGGAGTTGTTAAGACCAACAACAATAACAAGACCGCGAAAGATCGCCATTTTTAAGCGACGAGAAGCAGCAGCTGTACAAATGCGAAGTCAGCCATTATTATTATTGTTGTTGCTGCTGCTGCTTCTTCTTCCGTGTTGTTTTTGCTTCGATATTCACGCCAAGGTTTATGCAAACGTAGCGACGTAACTGACGTATACAGCGACGTAATGACGTATACAGCGACGTAACTGACGTATACAGCGACGTAATGACGTGGCTTCCCTTAGCACCGCGAGCGATGGAAAAGCAAACTGGTTCTCAGCTGGCTCGCAAGTTGAACGAGTTGTGAACCAGCACTGGCCCCGAACCAGCCCTGGAACTGATTTGGTGGAAAGAATATTACGTCAGTTTTCTAAAAATTACACCTTTTTTTCAATATTTGATTTGTAATATCTCAAGAATGGATAAACATTTTAATTCCGTAAAGTATGTTGTTCTGCATTCAATTCTGAATTCAATGAGAGCAATTTCAAGCAATTTGGATTGAATTTTCACCTGATATGCGTACGTATAGGGCTTTAAATCGCAATTTATCTCCATCAGCTTTGCACATCTGGATCCTAATATTTTGCCCATTCCTCCTGGCTAAATAGCTCACGCCCCATGAGACTGCATGAAGACTGATGAATAAATAATTCTGCAAACTACATAAATATTTCCCACCCCCGCTTCAATATTACGTGCTACTGTTGTGTAGCTTCATGACCATAATCCCATTTCAGTTCCACTCCAAAATCGAGATAAGTTTGAGAATACTTGGCACTATAGTGTGCAGATGACAAACTGCGAGTGACGTTGTTGCTTGCTCGTGTACACACGCTGACCTGGCTGAGTACGGCCAGTAGTTGTTTGGAGCTCATCTCCAGCCGTTTGAGCTGGTGCATGGTGAGGTAGCGCAGCCTGTCCTTGCAGCTCAGCAGTGGTGTCAGGTTGGTTACTGATGTATTCGAGATGTCCAGGCTCTCCAGCCGGGGCAGTGAGCACACATCAACCAGCCCTGAGTCGTAGAAGTCCACGTTGGACACGCTGAGCGCTCTGAGGCCCTGCAGTGAGCTGAAGCAGCGGTTACTCGACTCCTCCAGCGAGGACATGCTCAGGCCATTGAGCACGAGCCGCTGCAGGCTCTCGCGTGCCGCCTTGCTGGCCGAGAGGCAGCGCAGGATGTCGGTGATGGTCAGGTCTGCGTTGACGCGTGACGCATCGAGCTCGAGCAGCCGGTGCAGACAAAGAGCGCGTTCAAAAGCCTCTGCTGAGATGCGGGCTGTACGGATGCAGGCGCGACGTAGCCGGAGCTGCCGGCTGTTGCGGAAAATCCCCACCGTGCTGTCGTTCAGCAGGCCTGTAAAAAGGAACAGACAGAATTTTAGGGGCTTTACAGCTCTGCGTGTCGCTATTAAAATTCTCTTTCTTCTTCAAAAGGATACTCTACGCTCTTTATGCAAAAAGGATGCCATTTTTAGACTTTAGCATTCATGCCTGAATAATAGGTGAATTTACCATCTGCTAGAGGAACCAGCGCTAATAATCATTCCTCTGCTGAAACACATCCAGGCTGTCTATCGATGATTCATTACTGTATTCAGAGCGTTTATTTTGTAAAAACCCCTTAGCACGAAAAGGGACTTTGTTTTTCGGAGAATTCGGTTCTGCTCACCTTCTGTAGCCATCTTGTAGAGCAGCTGGTCAGCCAGCTCCTGAGGGAAGACTACAAGATCGCGGAGACACAGGGAGCCATCAGCCTGCTTCACACAGAACCATTCCAGTCTGGAGCTCACCAGTGACAGGCACATGTCAGTCAGAGACGCTGGGGATGCGTCATCCTGAAACAAAAACACACGGCATCACGTCATGGGCCACTTCAAGAAAACGTCTAGCGATTTTATACAAGAGAAAACGATTCGGTTTACGAAGACGACTGCATTGCAAAGACTGTCAGAATATTGGTGAAAAATAACAGCCTACAGTTAGTTTATAGCAAGGCTGCAGGACACTCTGATGATATTGTTAATATCGTTATATGCCTTTCAATGAATTAAAACATAACAGTGAATTTTTTTTTTTTAATTGTACCAAAGCTAAGCTTATTAAGAAAAGCCACAAAAACATGTCTCGATTGGTCAAAACACTCACAGGTTGCTCAACTGGAAAAGCCAAGACTGGCATCATGATTTCACACAAACAAAATACTGTATTGCTACCAGGTATCAGTTTGCTTCACAGTATTCCAAGGAAATTCAGTTCCTGGACTCCCAGGTCAGCTCAGATGCAAAGATTTCTACGTCAATGTTTTTCTTGCGGGGTTCTCCAGTTTTCTCCCACCACGCCCCAAAGCATGTGGTGGACTAGCTAAACGACTAATGTGTGAGTGCATCCCATCCTGCTTCACACGCAGGATAAAATGGTTACTAACAACGAATGAATGAGTACTTCATGGAACGCACAAGTGCCCCTTTTCCACCAAAGCAGTTCCAGGGCTGGTTCGGGGCCAGTGCTTAGTTTGGAACCGGGTTTTCTGTTTCCACTGGCAAAGAACTGGCTCTGGGGCCAGAAAAACCAGTTCCAGGCTAGCACCAACTCTCTGCTGGGCCAGAGGAAAGAACCGCTTACGTCAGCGGGGAGGCGGAGTTGTTAAGACCAACAACAATAACAAGACCGCGAAAGATCGCCATTTTTAAGCAACGAGAAGCAGTAGCTGTACAAACGCGAAGTCATCCATTATTATTATTGTTGTTGTTGCTGCTGCTTCTTCCGTGTTTTTGCTTCGATATTCGCGCCAAGGTTTATGCAAACGTAGCGACGTAACTGACGTATACAGCGACGTAACCGACGTGGCTTCCCTTAGCACCGCGAGCTATGGAAAAGCAAACTGGTTCTCAGCTGGCTCGCAAGTTGAACGAGTTCTGAACCAGCACCAACACTGGCCCCGAACCAGCCCTGGAACTGATTTGGTGGAAAAGGGGTAAAGGACAATTAATACACGAATCAATTAAACCAATTGAACATACAGCACTAAAAGACCAGCGGGTGTCTACAGCAAGAAAGACCACTGGTGAAAGGTCAATGGTCAGAGGTTAGATATAGGGATGGGAATTGATAAGATTTTTACGATTCCGATTCCATTTTCGATTCTGCTTAACGATTCGGTTCTTTATCGATTCTCTCATCGATTCTCATTTGAAAAAAGAGGAGAACAAACAGGTCGATTAGCATCAACTTTGTTTAGTTTAGGAGTAACACACATGACCTTACAAACCCAACAGTGAATTACTCACATGTTAAACATTATTCTAATAGAAAATAAAATTCTCCTTTTTAAAAGGATATGTGAGATGAGCACTCAAAATAAAATTCATCTCATCTCATTATCTCTAGCCGCTTTATCCTGTTCTACAGGGTCGCAGGCAAGCTGGAGCCTATCCCAGCTGACTACGGGCGAAAGGTGGGGTACACCCTGGACAAGTCGCCAGGTCATCACAGGGCTGACACATAGACAGACAACCATTCACACTCACATTCACACCTACGGTCAATTTAGAGCCACCAGTTAACCTAACCTGCATGTCTTTGGACTGTGGGGGAAACCGGAGCACCCGGAGGAAACCCACGCGGACATGGGGAGAACATGCAAACTCCACACAGAAAGGCCCTCGCCGGCCACGGGGCTCGAACCCGGACCTTCTTGCTGTGAGGCGACAGCGCTAACCACTACACCACCGTGCCGCCCTCAAAATAAAACTGTCATAGACAAATACAATCAAGTAACTGTGCATTGTACAAATCTGCAAATACCAACTATGAAGAATTAACAATTCTTTTGCAGAAAAATTAGCATGTCTGCTTTTTCAGGAAGGATACGTGATCTTTCTGGACTAATGGTGTCTCCAGCTGTGGAGAACACCCTTTCAGATGGAGTGGAGGATGCCTGCACACACAGATGGTCATCTTCTAAATGTAATGCATGAGAAGGCATTCATTTAATGTTAACTGTTAGTAATAGGTTTTACAAAGAAGCAAATGGCGCCAACATGAGGTGTGTTACTTAGGTGGTGTTTACATTAGACCGTATCCGTCTCGTTTTCGTCGCGGATGCACCGTCCGTGCACATTAAAACGCCGGGAAACGACTCCACAGGCGGAACAACTTGAATCCGCCAGGGCCCACGTATTCAACCCAGTTCGTATCTGATCCGGTGCTGTGTAAACATTGAGGAACGAGGAAACGCAGTGCTGAGCTCTAGCTGACATCGTCATTGGACAACGTCACTGTGACATCCACCTTCCTGATTCGCTGGCGTTGGGATCACACACACAGCGTCTCAGTCCCGAATCACTGCTCGTGCGCTTCACTCGCGCGCTCTGTGAGCTGCGCGGGGCCGGAGTGCGCACCCTCCAGAGGGCACTCGCTGTTCAGGGCGGAGTGACTTGGAGCGCAGGAGGAAGCGCTGAGCTGCACTGAGGTTTATTTACACATTTCAACCTCCTTCAGGCGCTTAAACTCAGTGAGAACATGAACATCACAGCCAGGTGTGTTTATCTGCTGGAGAAGGTGTTCGCTTGCCATCCTTCCACTTGCAAGTGGTGAGTGACTTGCGCATGCCCGATATGCACTGGGATCATGTGACGTGCCGTCTAATTAGTCATGTGATTAGCGTATCTGTGTATCGGCGTTGCTGTGTGCACACGAATTGTGTATTGGCGTTGCTGTGTGCACGTGAATCATTTTAAAAACGTTAATCTGATGATCCGCTGATACGGTCTAATGTAAACACCACCTTAATTACCTGCCGTAGTAACTGCAGAAGACATGCTAGCGTGGCTGCTGCTGCTGGGTTGAGATTCACCAGTCCGAAGCGTGTCGAAAACGTGACATTCATTTAAAAGTATCGCATGCTGTGTGCGCAAATGTTTTTGCATATTACTCGTGTTCCCTCCCGACGATGTAATATCTACTTTGCAATGGCTGCAGGTCACCCGGTTGTCATCTTTCCTTGAAAAATGCAGCCAAACTTTTGAGCGTTTAAACCGCTTGGTCGCCATGTTTACTGCTTACTGCATGTCGCTACGCACGTTGCGTAACTTGCGTAATATACATGACGTTAGTCGTGCCCGCTGGAATCGATAAGGGAATCGTTAGCAAATCTGGCAAACGATTCCATGGAATTGAAACACTGGGAACCGGTTCTCAACAAGAACCGGTTTTCGATTCCCATTCCTAGTTAGATATCGTAAATACGACTAAAGCACTCTGTATCTGTCCCATTGTTGATTTAAAAGGAGTTTCGAGAGAAGACCAATGGGTGTCTATAGCAAGAAAGACCATTGGTAAGAGGTCAATGGTTAAGGGTTAGTAAAGAAAAGACACACCGATCAGCCATAACGTTAAAAACACTGGCAGGTGAAGTAAAGCAAATAACATTGATTATGTCATTATAGTGGCACTCGTCAAGGGGTGGGATATATTAGGTAGCTAGAGAACAGTCAGTTCTTGAAGAAGTCGACGTGTTGGAAACAGGAAAAAGGGGCAAGCGTAAGGATCTGGGATGGGCTTCTCAAAAGCATCGTAGCACAAAGATCGTCGTTAAATAGTAGAGTGAGCAGCACAATGAACACTCTCTCTCCTAGGTGGGGTTTACATTAGACTGTATCAGCGGATCATCAGATTAACGTTTTTAAAACGATTAGCGTGCACACAGCAACGCCAATACACGATTCGCGTGCACACAGCAACGCCAATACACGGACACGCTCCGCTCCGCAGGCATCCTGCGCTCCAAATCACTCCGCCCTGAACAGCGAGTGCCCTCTGGAGGGTGCGCACTCCGGCCCTGCGCAGCTCACAGAGCGCGCGAGTGAAGTGCACAAGCAGTGATTTGGGACTGAGCCGCTGTGTGTGTGATCTCAGTGCATATCGGGCATGCGCGTCACTTACCACTTGCAAGTGGAAGGATGGCAAGCCTAAAGACAATCATAACTACACAATGGGCAGTATTTGCATCAGTATTTGCAGTATTTTCATACTTTTATACTCTTTAATGAAAGGTGATACAAGGCGGAAGTCCGCGCCGTTTTTCAGCAGTCGCGTCACATGACCAACGCCAGCGAATCAGGAAGGTGGATGTCACAGTGACGTTGTCCAATGAGACGCCAGCTAGAGCTCAGCACAGCGTATCCGCGTATTCTCAATGTTTACACAGGACCGGACCAGACATGATCTGGATTGAATACGTGGACCCTGGCGGATTCCCGTTTCCCGGCGTTTCCAGGCGTTTTAATGTAAACGGACAGTGCATCCGCGAAGAAAACGAGACAGATACGGTCTAATGTAAACTTGGCCCTAGATAAGATGCTCTTAGCGTTAAGAGGCTTTTGGGAAACCCACCACTGAGCGACTTTGACAAGGACCAAATTGTGATGGTGAGATGACTGGGTCAGGGCTGCACTGTCGCCTCTCAGCAAGAAGGTCCTGGGTTTGAGCCCAGCAGCTAGCGAGGGCCTTTCTGTGTGGAGTCTGCATGTTCTCCCCGTGTCTGTGTGGGTTTCCACCAGGTGCTCCGGTTTCCCCCACAGTCCAAAGACATGCAGGTTAGGCTAACTGGTGGCTCTAAATTGACCGTAGGTGTGAATGTTTGCACATTACTGCCCTTCTGCTGCTACGTCCGATCATTGCCTTATTTTTGTATTACACTACCTATTTTGCACAACATTTACCTTTATTTTTTTTAAAAGAAGAAACCACCTTTGTCACATGCACACTTCAAGCACAGTGAAATTCATCCTCTGCATTTAACCCATCTGAAGCAGTGAACACACGCGCACACACTCAGAGCAGTGGGCAGCCACACCAGAGCGCCCGGGGAGCAGTCAGGGGTCAGGTACCTTGCTCAAGGGCACCTCAGCCCAAGGCTGCTCCACGTTAACCTAAGTGCATGTCTTTGGACTGTGGGGGAAACCGGAGCGCCCGGAGGAAACCCACGCAGACACGGGGAGAACATGCACACTCCACACAGAAAGGCCCTCGCCGGCCACTGGTTTCGAACCCGGAACCTTCTTGCTGTGAGGCGACCGTGCTAACCGTACTACACCGTACTATACTGGGTGGTTTTTTGTTTTTTTGCACTATGTTGCCTTTACTTTGTATTACTATATTACACTACATTTACCTTTATTTTGGACTATACTGGGTGTTTTTTGGTTTTGCTTTTATTTTTGCACTATATAGTAATACAAAGTAAAGGCAATATAGTGCAAAAATAAAAGCAAAACCAAAAAAACACCCAGTATAGTACAAAATAAAGGTAAATGTAGTGCAAAATAGGTAGTGTAATATAGTAATACAAAGTAAAGGCAACATAGTGCAAAAATAAAAGCAAAAAAAAAAAAAAAACAGTATAGTACAACATAAAGGTACATGTAGTGTAATACAGTAAAGACAATATAGTAATACAAAGTAAAGGCAATATTGTCTTTACTGTATTACACTACATGTACCTTTATTTTGTACTATACTGTGGGTTTTTTTTGCACTATGTTGCCTTTACTTTGTATTACTATATTACACTACCTGTTTTGCACTACATTTACCTTTATTTTGTACTATACTCTCTGGTGACGGTGGCAGAGAAGAGGTCTATGGGCAAACTATTGAACATCATGGACGATGCCAGTCACCCTCTGCACACCGTCATGAGCAACCAGAGGAGCCTGTTCGGTGACAGAATGCTCCTTCCCAAGTGCAGGACGAACAGACTCAAAAACTCCTTTGTCCCTCACGCCATCAGACTGTACAACTCCTCTCTGGGGGGGAGGAGGGGTAAAGCTGGGCATACACTGTGCGATTTTTTCAATCGCGGTATTCAGCTGCTGCTCACACTGTACGAGTGAATCGCAGGGGTAAACAGCACGCAACTTACGATTCCTGTTCTCACACTATACGATCCGATGCTCGGATGCGATGCTCAGGATTTCAAACAGGTTTGATTTTCATCCGATCGATCAGGAGGAGGTCGTGAGGTGTTAATCGCTTGTCGTTACCCCATGTATACTACACGATCCGAGATGCACGACTGAGCCAAAACTCGGCCCGATCTCCAAAACAGTCGCACGAGTGAAAACCGTGTCAAAATCGGGCCAAAAATCGCACAGTGTATGCCCAGCTTAACAGGAGGACAGAGGACAGGAAGGAGCAGTAGCCTAGCCTAACAATAAGCAATAGCGGACAATGTGCAATATAAAGTGCAATATCTGTTCTGCCACCGCCCCCCCTTCTCTTCCCCATATCTTATTCTTTTTATATTTGTATATGTAAATACTTAATTTATTTTAATTTATCTAGAAGTTTCCTCCATTTCTTTTCTCTGTTTATCTGTAATGATGCTGCTGGAATCTTAATTTCCCTGAGGGAACCCTCCCAAAGGGATCAATAAAGCTTTATCTAATCTAATCTAATCTGGGTGGTTTTTTGGTTTTGCTTTTATTTTTGCACTATATTGCCTTTACTTTGTATTACTATATTGCCTTTACTCTATTACACTACCTATTTTGCACTACATTTACCTTTTTTTGTACTATACAGGTAGTCGTCGACTTACGACCTATGCAACTTACAACCGATCGACTTTACGACTGTCTGGTTATGACTGGCAAGTGCTTCCCAGCTGAGCTAGCTGAGCGTACAACAGTTTCCGCCCCAGCTCCTGGCAGCGCCCAGCATCCAGCCTCTCGCCACGTACAACAGTTTCCGCCCCAGCTCCTGGTTTATGAAACGAGGAAATCCTCCCGCCAGCCCGAGCACTGCAGCAGCTGATGATGACGTAGACGACCCACGACCAAGCACCAGTGATCCCAGCGGTCACCAAGTTTTGTATTTTGCTATGTTTCAAACTAAAATGTTTTCTATTTTTCACACCTGTATTTTGTATTTTTTGTTTTGCACATATTAAACGAATTGTACTGTACGCAGTGTAGTATGCAGTGTTTGACTTAAACCGAATAATGAGCCAAGGTAATGAAATAAGAAAATGTTGATAAAATAAGACTTTAAGATGATTACAATATCATTACATATCACAATATACTTACGTTCATTTAACATAGGCCGACTTACGACCAGATCGGTTTACGACCGGTCAGTCGTAACCAAACGCCAAGTCGACGACTACCTGTACTGGGTGTTTTTTTGGTTTTGCTTTTATTTTTGCACTATATTGCCTTCACTTTGTATTACACTACCTATTTTGTACTACATTTAAGTTTATTTCGTACTATACTGGGTGTTTGTTACCTCCGCCAAGGAGGTTATGTTTTCGGTAGCGTTGGTTTGTTTGTTGGTTTGTCTGTTAGCAACATTACTGAAACCGTCGTGAACGGATTGCTCTGAAATTTTTTTCCAGAGGTGTGACTGGGCACAAGTAACAATCCACTAAATTTTGGCGGTGATCCGGATCATCATCATCTGGATTCCAGATTTTTTTTAAAGGATTCTTGGCGGAGGTCTGCGCTCTCCGAGTGCTTTTCTAGTTTTTTTTTTGCTTTTATTTTTACACTATTTCGCCTTTACTTTGTATTACTCCTTCTGTCTATTTATTTATTTGTAATTGGCATTCATGGTGGACTGCAAACTAAGAATTTCACTGTGGGTTGTTTTACAATCAGGGTACAAAGTTTGTCTCACAGGGGTCCAAAATTCAAATTGATTCAAACTGGTTTAAAAAAAAAAAAAAAAAAACTATCAAATCTGCACTTTTGGAAATTAATACACACATGAACATAGGCATGTGTAATAGTTTGTATTATAACAAGATTAAGTGTAGCTTTAAGCAGGGCTGGGAGAAACAAATGAAGTGATTCTCAGAGAGGACTTTTTTTTTTGACAATTCAGAATCCACTACTTCCATAGTGCTTTTAAATATAAGGCTGTAAGCTTTGTGTTCGTTGTCTCTAATATTTATGTCCCAATATCTTGACCACATTTTAGGATGAAAATAATCATTTTAGATATGTTATTTTATATTGAAAAATTAGCTGTTTCGGAGAGGACTTTTTTTTTGACACAATTACATACTAATTTGATCAAAATAGTCTGAAAACTTACTGGCATTCAACATTAAAACTTAACTATGTTTCCAATGATATGGAACCAAATATTTGTTTTATGGTATAAAGAATGATTTAGGGGCGGCACGGTGGTGTAGTGGTTAGCGCTGTCACCTCACAGCAAGAAGGTCCTGGGTTCGAGCCCCATGGCCGGCGAGGGCCTTTCTGTGTGGAGTCTGCATGTTCTCCCCGTGTCCGCGTGGGTTTCCTCCGGGTGCTCCGGTTTCCCCCACAGTCCAAAGACATGCAGGTTAGGTTAACTGGTGACTCTAAATTGAGCGTAGGTGTGAATGTGAGTGTGAATGGTTGTCTGTGTCTATGTGTCAGCCCTGTGATGACCTGGCGACTTGTCCAGGGTGTACCCCGCCTTTCGCCCGTAGTCAGCTGGGATAGGCTCCAGCTTGCCTGCGACCCTGTAGAAGGATAAAGCGGCTAGAGATAATGAGATGAGAATGATTTAAGTGCATCCCTTTTGGAGCTACCCGTGGTCAAAACAGCACTTTCTAAATGACACAAGTAATTTTGCTAAATATGACATACTAGTGCATCTCAAAAAATTAGAATACCATGAAAAAGTTCCTTTTTTTCATAATTTAATTCAAAAAGGTAAACTTTCATATATTCTATATTCATTACATGTAAAGTGAAGTATTTAAAGCCTTTTTTGTTTTAACTTTGATGATTATGGCTTATAGCTCATGAAAATCAGAAATCCAGTATCTCAAATTATTAGAATATTCCCTAAGATCAGTCAAAAAAAGGATTTACAATACAGAAATGTCCAACTTCTGAAAAGTATATTCATTTATACACTCAATACTTGGTTGGGGCTCCTTTACCATGAATTACTGTATCAGTGCGGTGTGGCATGGAGGTGATCAGTCTGTGGCACTGCTGAGGTGTTATTGAAGCCCAGGTTGCTTTGATAGTGGCCTTCAGCATATCTGTATTTTTGGGTCGGGTGTTTCTCATCTTCCTCTTGACAATACCCCATAGATTCTCTATGGGGTTCAGGTCAGGCAAGTTGGCTGGCCAATCAAACACAGTAATATCATGGTCAGCAAACCATTTGGTAGTAGTTTTGGCACTGTGGGTAGGTGCTAAATCCTGCTGGAAAAGGAAATCAGCATCTCCAAAAAGCTCGTCAGCAGATGGAAGCATGAAGTGCTCTAAAATCTCCTGGTAGATGGCTGTGTTGACTTTGGACTTCATAAAATACAGTGGACCAACACCAGCAGATGACATGGCACCCCAAATCATCACAGACTGTGGAACCTTCACACTGGGCTTCAAACACCTTGGATTCTCTGCCTCTCCACTCTTCCTCCAGACTCTAGAACCGTGATTTCCAAATTAAATGCAAAATGTACTTTCATCTGAAAAGAGGACTTTGGACCACTGAGCAACAGTCCATTTCTTTCTCTCCTTAGCCCAGATAAGACACTTCTGACATTGTCTCTGGCTCAGGAGTAGCTTGATATTAGGAATGAGAAAGTTGTAGCCCCTTTCTTGAAGATGTCTGTTCGTGATGGGTCTTGATACACTGACACCAGCCTCAGTCCACTCCTTGTGAAGCTCTCCCAAGTTCTTGAATCAACTTTTCTTGACAATCCTCTCAAGACTGTGGCCATCCCTGTTGCTTGTGCACCTTTTCCAGCCACCCTTTTCAGCAATGACCTTTTGTGGCTTACCCTCCTTGTGGAGGGCATCACTCAGTGCGTTTACATGCACATAGAGAAAATCGAATTTCTGCCGTTGCTCGTCTGAAATCGAAGCTCTAAATGGCATGTAAACACCTTAGCTAGGCTGAAATTGAATCGAACTTGATTTCTCGCAATCGAGCTACACGACCTAGATTATGCGATTTTTGCCGAGCTACTTAGTGCATGTAAACCCTATCGGGCCACGCAGTCCAGCTACTTACTTCAGCACTGCCCCTTCCGGAAGTGACAAGTGACGAGACCACAAGCGGGAAACACAACAGCCTCGGTCGGCATGACACTTCACCTTAGCCGCCCACTTTATTAGGAACACTTCTGTTCGTACATACAAACTACAAGCACTCTTCTTAGAGTTTAGAGTTTATTTTATTTTTAAAAGGGACAGTGTACAAATTAAACATTATCCTTGTGGTAAGGACAGATGTCTGTACCAGGTTATAGCAGTACATGCTAATTTCCGCCTGTAGTCACTTTGTTTATACTCTTGAATAGCTGTTCTTCATGACGACAACCGGAAGTGTACCAACACGATGGGGCGTGTAGCGCCACCTGTGGCTCGGGTGCACAATGCACCTCATAACAGCTCGATTTAAACACTGTGCATATAGGATTGGATTTCTCTGGCACCCCTGCTGGGACCCTTTTATTTATTTATTTATTTATTTCTCCTTTATTTAACCAGGGTAGTCACATTGAGGCTGTTGCCTCTTTTTCAAGTGAGCCCTGTCCAAGAAAGCAGCAATAAGCTAAAACAGACAACATAAAGCAGACATGCAGATAAACACAGCAGCAAAGCATAACAAAGATTAAGAGCAAAGACGTCTCATCTCATTATCTCTAGCCGCTTTATCCTTCTACAGGGTCGCAGGCAAGCTGGAGCCTATCCCAGCTGACTACGGGCGAAAGGTGGGGTACACCCTGGACAAGTCGCCAGGTCATCACAGGGCTGACACATAGACACAAACAACCATTCACACTCACATTCACACCTACGGTCAATTTAGAGTCACCAGTTAACCTAACCTGCATGTCTTTGGACTGTGGGGGAAACCGGAGCACCCGGAGGAAACCCACGCGGACACGGGGAGAACATGCAAACTCCACACAGAAAGGCCCTCGCCGGCCCCAGGGCTCGAACCTTCTTGCTGTGAGGCGACAGCGCTAACCACTACACCACCGTGCCGCCCCAAGAGCAAAGACATAAAAGATTAAAACATGAAAACATGCAGGACATAATCAAAACATGCAAGACATAAGCAAGATACGCATAGCTTAAAAGAATGGCAGGGCGTGAGCACATCATACTAAACAACACACACAACTTGATAAGACAAGCAGGACAAAAACATACCATGCAGGGCAACAAGATACACACAGCTTAAAACACACAATAGGTTAAAAGACAGGCAGGACACATCAATAACATGTTGGACAAGAGACACTTAGCTTAATATACACGCAGGTTGAGACAAGCAGAATATAAACATAGCATGCTAGACAGCAAGAGAGCAGAGATTACCGTAAAAAATAGGTACACAATGAAATAAGAACACAAACAAGCACATAACAGGTAACATAGACCAAAGCTGGCATACTTACAACATGAACATAAAAAATAATCCACTGAATGTGTTCAATAGAATAGCCTTAACCTTAAAAACACTTGCATTGATATTTTAGTATGTCAGCAATGCGTAACTTAAAATCAGTCAATGGAATGAACAAATCTAGCTTTAACTGTTTCTGGAGCTTTAACTGTTTCTTTGCTCGATTACTGACAGTAGCTCAATTTGGATGTGCATGTAAACGTAGTGAGTGATCATCTTCCGGACAACAGTCAAGTCAGCAGTTTTCCCCATGATTGTGGTTGTGTGTACTGAACTAGACCGAGAGATACACCGTGTTCATACTGTTCTACTCAAACTCGAAATGAAATATTCTAATATTTTGAGATTTTTTTTTATATGTTTTTGTACCGTATGCCATACTGATTAAAATTAAAATAGAAAAACGCTTGAAACATTTTAGTTTGTGTGTAATGTGTCTATAATATATAACATTTTCACTTTCTTAAATAACTGATGGAAAATATTGAACTTTTTCACAATATTCTAATTTTTTGAGATGCACTAGTACAGTGGTTCTCAAACTGTGGTGGTACGCGGGCTCCATTCTAGTGGTACGCCAAAGAATTACTTAATTAAATATAAATAAAATTTAAAAAAATTAAACGTGAAATACTATCCATAATATCCGAATGGATGAAAATATCTTATCAACCGATGACAAGAAAATGAAAGGAGATACAAATTAAGTTAATAATTTTAAAAAGTTTGCAAGTGCTTCTGGGTAGCCATATGTAGCGTACGTACGCATTCCCGCCGGTTCCGCTGACAGACGGTTATCCGCCATTGGTAGACTAGGCTGTGATGGGAAAAGGTGGAGGTGGCTTTGCTAATTATGACGAGTAGGATAAAATTACTGTAGTGGCTTAAATCCGCGAATGGGAGCGTGGATCAGGAGAGAGGGAGAACTGAAGAGGACGTCCGTGAGCCGAGCGCAGATGCTAACGACAGTGGCAAAACCAGCCCCAGAACTGCTAGCAAACGGCAGAAACCAGTGAGGAGGAAGTCTGACGAAAAATACATAAAACTGGGATTCATTTGGAGCGGGACAGAGGAGCTGCCCAGGCCGCAGTGTGTTGTATGCGGCGACGTTCTGAGCAATGAGTCCATGAAACCATCGCATCTCAAACGGCATCTTACAACCAAACACACAGCACTAAAGGACAAACCAATGGATTTTTTTTTACGAAAACGTGATGAACTGAAGCAGTCCAAGTCCACCATTCTGTCCTATGGTACACCCGTAGCCAAAGCACAGGAAGCTTCATATCGTGCCAGCCTCCTGATCGCCAGAGCCGGTAAGCCGCACACAATCGGGGAACTGCAGCTATGCATAGCCTGTTTTGATTTTTTTCAAGTACATCAAGTACAGTACTTTTTTTTACTTAACATTTAAAGTACAGTACAGTTATTTAACTTTTAAGTACTGTACATTTTCACTTAATCTTTAAGAACTTAATATTTATTTTAGTACAATGTTTATTTCACTTTTATGTGCAATTAATTTTATTTGACTCATTATTTAAGGACAGTGTTTTATTTTCCTATATTTAAACACAGTGTTACTGTTCAAAAGTACTGTGTGTAATGTTACAGTGGCCAACAATATTAAATATACTTGTTAAACAAAACCTCCGCCTTGTTTTTAATGAATACTTAGGCCTACTACGCTACTGTATTTTAATGTTGCTCATTATGGTGGTACTTGGAGAGCCAAGTATTTTCTGAGGTGGTACTTGGTGAAAAAAGTTTGAGAACCACTGCACTAGTATATTGCCATACATTCACCAGAAATAACGTTATCACCATTTTTTTTTTTTGCATGGTAAATAGAGCTATCACAGGGCTACAATAAACAACCAAGTTTATTTAGTCAAGCCTTTTGATATTGAAGATAATAAGTGTTAAATGTGATTTTTAGCTTGCGGACCCTTACTGTAAAACAACCCTTGTGCAAGAGGACATGTCCTTACTGTGCATATGACAATGAACACTTTGAATGATCAGAGATCAGAGACAGTAAACATGCCTAAAGCCTTCTGGATCTGTCCCATTATTTATTTAAAAGAGGGTTTAGATGTTGACACTTTTTAAACAGAGTAGACACGAATGGCAAAGGCATTAGATAAAGTTCTTAAGAGATTCTTAGATTACACAACTGTCACCCATGCTAAAGGTAAACAGTGGAGTTATGCTCAAGCTTATTATGGCTTTATTTAATGACTGAATACAGACACACAGCTAAATGGCACTAACAACTGAAAACTCTCGTGTTTCAGTTCTGTAGTCAGTCAATAACACTAAGTAGTTAATCAGAAAACACATTTGTTTCTAGTAAGCTTGATATTTAAAGTCATGTTTACTCGACATGTTCTTATTTACTTACCATCGTGATGCAGCACGTACAGGCTGTGATCCAGGAACAAAAAGATGGCCAGAAACTGACAGTCCAGGCAGGAACCCAGTCAAAAAGCACTAGTGAAGCGGTTAGTGAGTGAGTTAGAGAGTCTAACTAGCGAGCGGTTTCCATGGCAGAAAGCTTTAAACAGTTCTCTAAACCGACAGAAAGCGTGGGATCCTCAAGAAGCGCCATCTTGTTTCGTCCAAAACATTTCCCCACCTCCTTCTTCTTCTCCTCCTCCTCCTTCACCGCACTCCACAGCCGGGTGCATTACTGAGCTAAACCAGGAACCGTTACATTTCTTCTGCGCCAAAAAAAAAAAAAAAAAAGCTTCGCTTGGACGAGTAAACAAGGTCATAACACAGGAAACAAATC
>NC_083571.1:83458887-83501387 GCF_027579695.1 Neoarius graeffei
CAGTGAACACACGCGCACACAC
The DNA here is from genome assembly GCF_027579695.1 of Neoarius graeffei. Lineage (NCBI taxonomy): Eukaryota > Metazoa > Chordata > Actinopteri > Siluriformes > Ariidae > Neoarius > Neoarius graeffei. The sequence continues at coordinate 83,458,910 of NC_083571.1, forward strand.
CCAGAGCAGTGGGCAGCCACACCAGAGCACCCAGGGAGCAGTCAGGGGTCAGGTACCTTGCTCAAGGGCACTTCAGCCCAAGGCCACTCCACGTCAACCTAACTGCACGTTTTTGGACTGTGGGGGAAACCGGAGCACCCAGAGGAAACCCACACAGAAAGGCCCTCACTGGCCACTGGGCTCGAACCCGGAACCTTCTTGCTGTGAGGTGACTGTGCTAACCACTACACCACCGTGCCGCCCTCTCTGTTTGTATACATCAGAGTCATAAAATGCTGAATAGTGTTCCCCGGGCTCTGTATTATAGCTGCCCACTGCTCTGGGTGTGTGTGTGTGTGTGTGTGTTCACTGCTTCAGATGGGTTAAATGCAGAGGAGGAATTTCACCGTGCTTGAGTGTGCATGTGACAAATGAAGGAGAAAAAAAGAGAATGGCTGAAACATTGAATTTTGAAGGCCGTCTGTAAGTTCAGTCCATAAATGCTCGGTCTAGTCTATCCCTTTAATTTAAAGGGGATAGTTTTACCCCTTTTCCACCAACAGGTGTTTCCCATAACCCGGTACGGAAAGTATGAACTGGAACGGGACGGTGCATTACAATAACATTACGTTTTCAAAATATTCAGGGGTTTCATACTTATCTTGTACTCACACATATCACTGTCATGTATTCTTTGATTATCCAGTATTATTATATCCCGTCACATTGTATTAACGTTATATTCACGATATTTTCAATCGAAATAGATCTAAAAGCCCAGAACTCCAGTTACAGAATATACCTCGGCGTGACGTCACAAAGAAATCCTGTGTGGCGGAACGAGCGCCATCCTGTCGGGATGGGTTCTCACTGGATAGTTGTCTCCACTTTTAACTGTCATGATGGAGATGTTGATGTGTTAGACAGTGGAGGAGGCGACCATCTCAGGTTAACATGTTTAAAGGAACAGTCCACCGTACTTCCATAATGAAATATGCTCTTATCTGAATTGAGACGAGCTGCTCCGTACCTCTCCGAGCTTTGCGCGACCTCCCAGTCAGTCAGACGCGCTGTCACTCCTGTTAGCAATGTAGCTAGGCTCAGTATGGCCAATGGTATTTTTTGGGGCTGTAGTTAGATGCGACCAAACTCTTCCGCGTTTTTCCTGTTTACATAGGTTTATATGACCAGTGATATGAAACAAGTTCAGTTACACAAATTGAAACGTGGCGATTTTCTATGCTATGGAAAGTCCGCACTATAATGACAGGCGTACTAACACCTTCTGCGTGCTTCGGCAGCGCATTGATATCTGAGCTCCGTATCAATGCGCTGCCGAAGCGTGCAGAAGGTGTTAGTACGCCTGTCATTATAGTGCGGACTTTCCATAGCATAGAAAATCGCTACGTTTCAATTTGTGTAACTGAGCTTGTTTCATATCACTGGTCATATAAACCTATGTAAACAGGAAAAACGCGGAAGAGTTTGGTCGCATCTAACTAGAGCCCCAAAAAATACCATTGGCCATACTGAGCCTAGCTACATTGCTAACAGGAGTGACAGCGCGTCTGACTGCGTCTGACTGACTGGGAGGTCGCGCAAAGCTCGGAGAGGTACGGAGCAGCTCGTCTCAATTCAGATAAGAGCATATTTCATTATGGAAGTACGGTGGACTGTTCCTTTAAGAAATATGTCTCGGTTTGCAAGACCAGTGTCATCAATGTCACTAGTTTTGAAATTTGTAGATGTTCGATCCCAACCTGATACTAATTCTTGTGGTGTATTTGCCATAGCAAACTGTGTCAGTATTTTACATGGCATTGACCCACATACTGTCGAGTATGATGTTAGGGTCATGAGAGAGCACTTACACACTTGTATGCAAAACAAACTCTTTTTACCATGTTCCCACATAAAATTGTTGAGCAAACTGATAGACATAGAACCATTCATGTAGAAAGGCTGTACTGTAGTTGTAAGTTACCAGAAGATTCATATTTGTATTTTATGTGCAATGAATGTAAAATGTGGTTTCACACTGATTGATTGTGAAAACGTGGGTCATAAAACAGAAGCGCAGATCAAAAAAGATAAGAACTTGAAATGTATACAATGTCAGCTGAAGAAACAAAAAGGTAGAGGTAGGGGAAGAGGCAAGAAACTGCAAAATTGATGAATAAATAGTAAAGTTATATGTTTTGACAATAACACAACTAAACAATATATTTTGTTTTTCTTCGAACTTTATTTATCATACGGGACGGGTTAATCTATAAAGGCGGGATAACTAATGTAAGTACCGATTAATAAAATGGTGGACGTGACGGATGTCTTTGTGAAACTGGAACAGAAAAGGTAAGATTATACATTATGTAAATAAATGTCACAAAAATGGTATTGTTACAAACCCTAGCTCAAAGGCAATGTAACATAAAAAAGGAATCCACACGCGGACGGAATTACGTTTGGTTCAATTTATTAAATAAGTATAATAAAGAAAAATGTAGGTGTAAGATCAGCAAATATGAGAGTGTATGCAAAGATGTCTAGGAGTGCCAAAACCAAAAACCAAAACGCCAAAGACACGAAAAGGGGAGGCCCCCGATAGACAGGAACGCTGCCATTTTATACCCCGTCCAATCAGCGCACCTGCAGTCCATTATCTGCAAAAAGAAACACAAGCAGACACAAGCAGCAGAGTAGGCGGGGCTATAATAAACATTAAGCAGAACGTCACAGTATTGCGGGACGGAACACTTGTTGTTATATATAAGAAAATACGTGACGCCACATTAAAATACGTGACGGTACTGTTCCGTCCTGTTCTGTTCCGTACTGGGTTATGGGAGATGCGTACCAACAGGGAACAGGTTCTGTTCTGATTTGCACACCAAGTTTTGAACCGTTTAGAACATTTCAACCAAAAATAAATTGGTTCGGAACCTGAAAAGGTTCCTAGCTGAAACCAAAATACAGCTGGTTTTTCCAGCGTGAACCATGATGATATCAGTGGGCGTCATTAATTTGGAGAGGGAGCAGAGCGCAGCAATGAAGAACACAACAGAAATGGATACATCTTCAGAAAAACAAATATCTGCCATAACACAACAAAATCTCACCGGTAATCATTGTGCACCACTATCTTGCTACTATTGGTTTACTCCTGTTGTGAATTGGGCAATGCCCTCTGTTTATGACATATCCTTGATTACAACGCTTCTGCACCAAACTGGTGAAACTGCAGGCTGGTTCACTAGCTGGCACCGAGGTTCACAGAATCCTGAACGGAACCAGTTCCCTGTTGGTCAAAAAGGGGTAATTATGAAAAATTCACTTTGGCAGTGCTTGTGCACTTACATTTGGGTATCTGGAGCATTCCAACCTCCAAACTCTGAAATAAGACACCTACTCAGTTTCTTTTGTTCTGCCTATTTCAGAAAACATGTACTTTAACAAACTGTTCAGGTTTTACTCCCCTTTCTGTATCACTCATTAGAATCACGCCGTCCACTCATTTCAGTGTCTCCGATCACAGCTTGAGAACTGCTTTTGCAAATAAATATTCATGAGGAAAGCGTTACCTGATTGGATGGTAGAAGAGAGGGGTGGGGTGAGCAGTAGCTCATTATCATTTCTATATTTTAGTATCATTTTCCACCATTAGAAGATATGTTAGGTCAGGGGTTCTCAACCTTTTTTGCTTTGAGGCCCACCTATTCTTACAAGAAGTCAGGGCCCATTATAAAAGATCCCCAATTATTTTGGCTCATCTGTTCTATTAGAATCTAATAATGTACTGTAAAGTGTATTAACAGAATGCAACATCACTCCCTGTTACAGATGGGAGCCCAGGAATTAAATACAACCCCGATTCCAAAAAAGTTGGGACAAAGTACAAATTGTAAATAAAAACGGAATGCAATAATTTACAAATCTCAAAAACTGATATTGTATTCACAATAGAACATAGACAACATATCAAATGTCGAAAGTGAGACATTTTGAAATTTCATGACAAATATTGGCTCATTTGAAATTTCATGACAGCAACACATCTCAAAAAAGTTGGGACAGGGGCAATAAGAGGCTGGAAAAGTTAAAGGTACAAAAAAGGAACAGCTGGAGGACCAAATTGCAACTCATTAGGTCAATTGGCAATAGGTCATTAACATCACTGGGTATAAAAAGAGCATCTTGGAGTGGCAGCGGCTCTCAAAAGTAAAGATGGGAAGAGGATCACCAATCGCCCCAATTCTGCGCCGACAAATAGTGGAGCAATATCAGAAAGGAGTTTGACAGTGTAAAATTGCAAAGAGTTTGAACATATCATCATCTACAGTGCATAATATCATCAAAAGATTCAGAGAATCTGGAAGAATCTCTGTGCGTAAGGGTCAAGGCCGGAGAACCATACTGGGTGCCCGTGATCTTCGGGCCCTTAGACGGCACTGCATCACATACAGGCATGCTTCTGTATTGGAAATCACAAAATGGGCTCAGGAATATTTCCAGAGAACATTATCTGTGAACACAATTTCCCGTGCCATCCACCGTTGCCAGCTAAAACTCTATAGTTCAAAGAAGAAGCCGTGATCCAGAAGCACAGACGTCTTTTCTGGGCCAAGGCTCATTTAAAATGGACTGTGGCAAAGTGGAAAACTGTTCTGTGGTCAGATGAATCAAAATTTGAAGTTCTTTATGGAAATCAGGGACGTCGCGTCATTCGGACTAAAGAGGAGAAGGACGACCCAAGTTGTTATCAGCGCTCAGTTCAGAAGCCTGCATCTCTGATGGTATGGGGTTGCATTAGTGCGTGTGGCATGGGCAGCTTACACATCTGGAAAGACACCATCAATGCTGAAAGGTATATCCAGGTTCTAGAGCAACATGTGCTCCCATCCAGACGACGTCTCTTTCAGGGAAGACCTTGCATTTTCCAACATGACAATGCCAAACCACATACTGCATCAATTACAGCATCATGGCTGCGTAGAAGAAGGGTCCGGGTACTGAACTGGCCAGCCTGCAGTCCAGATCTTTCACCCATAGAAAACATTTGGCGCATCATAAAACGGAAGATACAACAAAAAAGACCTAAGACAGTTGAGCAACTAGAATCCTACATTAGACAAGAATGGGTTAACATTCCTATCCCTAAACTTGAGCAACTTGTCTCCTCAGTCCCCAGACGTTTACAGACTGTTGTAAAGAGAAAAGGGGATGCCTCACAGTGGTAAACATGGCCTTGTCCCAACTTTTTTGAGATGTGTTGTTGTCATGAAATTTAAAAATCACCTAATTTTTCTCTTTAAATGATACATTTTCTCAGTTTAAACATTTGATATGTCATCTATGTTCTATTCTGAATAAAATATGGAATTTTGAAACTTCCACATCATTGCATTCCGTTTTTATTTACAATTTGTACTTTGTCCCAACTTTTTTGGAATCGGGGTTGTAAATGCAATAAAAACAAAATGGTTTTTTAATTGTAAGTATTGTATTTAAAACTGTATGGATGTGCTGGAAGCCAGCATAAACTCACACATGCAGGTAATTCTCAGTCAGAAGGGATTAATGATCCAAAAGTGGAGTCTGGTCCATTATCACAAGAACTTATTGCCGTGTTTGTGTTCAGCAAACAAGCAAGTTATTGAAACCAAGAAGTTCACTGAAAAGAAGTGGATATAGAAACCATTCAATGGGATTAGATCCTTACACGCTAAAAAGAAGGATTTTTCCTAGGAGTTGGAAAATTAGCCATCCATTGAGTTCCCTGACATCTCAAACTACCAGGTGCTGCAGACATCGTTCTACATGGACAAACAGATGAAAACCTGGAAGAGCGTGGAGGCGTACAACTTTTTATATGTGGCTGGGTTAAAGATCTGGGGATCAGGACACTACAAGATAGACGGCGGTAGACGGATCTAAGTGCAGGAAGAGTATTAGCAGGTGTGATATTTACAAAAGCAGAACAGAATCCTAAAGCAGAGTATTTAAACCGCATTATAAACTTGGCTAGAAACAAACATGATAATGATAATGCTCCGCAAAGCCTCCGTGAAAACAGCTTCCGTATCTGTGCGTGCTGATTGTGCTCAAATCAGTATCAGGTGTTTCCCATAACGACCGGGTCTGCTCGAGCTGCTCCAGGCTCAAACGCGCAAAGGCGTGACAGTCAAGTGTTCACCTGCTGTGTGACCACAACTTTTAGCTCGCGTGTATATCAACCACCAAAGCACCTCATTTTCATCGATAAAGCATCGCGAGCTGTCGTGCAACTGTAGCTTAATGAGGCGGATGCAACCCAGCAATTATACTCTACGATGAATCAACTTGGGGAAAAAAAATTTGCAGCCCACTAGATGGCGCTTCATGGCCCAGTGGTTGAGAAACTGTATTAGGTCAAAACTGACTGGTGCTTAGACCCATAAATATAATAAGTGTGGTAATGTGGGTTGTGACTACCACACCTGTAACAAAAGCAAAAAAGACACCGACACCTGGAGATCCCTGGACCCCACTGTGAAAATCACTGGTATATTCGAACAAGAACATAAAATCAAAGTGTTAAAAAAAAAAAGAGAGACCCAAACGACTGTTTCTAGATTGAGCAAACTAGTTTGAGCTGTATTTATATGATCACTTGCACTACAATCACGTTTTTTTTTTCTTCTCGCATTTAAAAAATTATTTTATTTACTTAAAGGTCATAGGCGAGGGTCGGAGGTGGAACGTAGAATATCAATTTTATTTTCTAGAAGAACGACCCAAAAAGCAAATTCAATCTTCCTGATGTCTAATTTGCACCCTTAAATTGAATAAAACGGTTAAAATATACTGGTTTGCGCAAGTTCCGAAGGTTTGTTTACATCTCACTTACGTGCACTTTCACCGCCAGGGGACAGTCGTCGTGACGTCATTCAAGGCAAACAGACTGGGAGCAGTTCTGTGTTTATTTGTGAACCGAGCACACGTGTACAGACTTTGGTCGTGAGAGGTTGTGTAAAATGTCTGATAGCAATTTTGAAGTAGGAACTCTCCAAATTGAATATCGAGAGGTGAAACCATATGTATGAACCTATGGCCGTTGCGAAGCAATCGGTGAATGTGACTCACTGGTTTAACCGTGCGGAATCGGACAGCGACTCGGCCGACTCTGATCGCGGTGACCCCGGACCTCAACAAGACTCGCACCCAAACGATTTATCCTGGTAGTTATGATAAATTCCTACTTTGGTCGAAATACTAAATAAGAGCCCTTTTGAAGAATAATTAAACCGCCCTCTCTAGTGGATATAGGGAACGATTACTTGACAGTGCGCCGCTAGGCCACATTAGCCTGCTGTCCGCGGCATTATAGTATTTATAGCCTACTATCAGCGAGGAAATATTCCTTTTGTCTCATTTCCACAATGATTGCACAGGATCTCTCAGGATTCTTGACTTGTCAATTGCAAGCAAAGGTAAAAATGTTTACCTCCAATCTTCTCCTTTTTGCTTGAGCATTGCTGCTCCATTTCTTCTTTGACTGCTTGATTTTGTTTCACGCGCACAATCCACTCTCTCCGCCTCGTCTCCTCTTCCGGAAAAAGCCAACCCACTCTCTCCGCCTCGTCTCCTCTTCCGGAAAAAGCCAACCCACTCGCTCCACCTCTTCTCCTCTTTTGGGAAAAGCCAACCCACTCGCTCCACCTCTTCTCCTCTTTTGGGAAAAGCCAACCCACTCGCTCCACCTCTTCTCCTCTTTTGGGAAAAGCCAACCCACTCGCTCTGCCTCTTCTCCTCTTTTGGAAAAAGCCAACCCACTCGCTCTGCCTCTTCTCCTCTTTTGGAAAAAGCCAACCCACTCGCTCTGCCTCTTCTCCTCTTTTGGAAAAAGCCAACCCACTCGCTCTGCCTCTTCTCCTCTTCCAGAAAAAGCCAACCCACTCGCTCCGCCTCTTCTCCTCTTTTGGAAAAAGCCAACCCACTCACTCTGCCTCTTCTCCTCTTTTGGGAAAAGCCAACCCACTCGCTCCGCCTCTTCTCCTCTTTTGGGAAAAGCCAACCCACTCGCTCCGCCTCTTCTCCTCTTTTGGGAAAAGCCAACCCACTCGCTCCACCTCTTCTCCTCTTTTGGGAAAAGCCAACCCACTCGCTCCGCCTCTTCTCCTCTTTTGGAAAAAGCCAACCCACTCACTCTGCCTCTTCTCCTCTTCCAGAAAAAGCCAACCCACTCGCTCCGCCTCTTCTCCTCTTTTGGAAAAAGCCAACCCACTCACTCTGCCTCTTCTCCTCTTCCTGAAAAAGCCAACCCACTCGCTCTGCCTCTTCTCCTCTTCTGGAAAACGCCAACCCACTCGCTCCGCCTCTTCTCCTCTCTTGGAAAAAGGTAAAAACTTCTTCCTGAACCGGTCCCGTTGTTACAGTTCACTGCACAACAATAAGGCATGGTTTTTCTTTGGAAATTCCAGAACGCACGTCTGCACTCAAGCCGAACAGCAATGCAAGTAAACGGAAGTGGACTCAACTCAAGCGGTTTGTTTGTCTTGAATGACGTCACGCGCCGAGTGGTCACGAAAATCGCCGAACAGAAATTCGCCGCGATGCACACTAACTTTATTTTAATTATTACTTATTAACAATACTTCTTGGGACCAGAAGAAAATTACAGAGGGTTTTTTTAACATATAAAGTTTCAAATGTGCATAAATTGAAAACCGTTGCCTATGATCTTTAATTTACTATATGGGTAACTCTAATCTGTGTTTTTCTGTGCATTGTCTGCATCCTTGTTATTTGCTTTGTGTTGTCCTGCTGCAGCAAAACCTTTTCCCTCAGGTGTCTGTCTGATTGTCTGTCCGTGTGATCGCCCATGAATTCACATTTTCAGAAAAGAGCTGTACGATATAAAATTTTAGATAACGATTAATTTCCACAACTACAAGTTAAATAGAGCCATAAAGAGCCACTCTGTCTGTTAGTGATTACCCTAATGATTATTACAAACGCTTCTATCAGTGTCATTAAGAATTACATAAATGTCAAGCATCAACAAAATGTTTATAAAGAAGGTTTAAAAACCTTTTAATTGACAAATGCCTGTAGTTGATCCTGATTTTAATGCTTATTTAATCACTCCACACTGTTCACAGCTAACTCAGCGGATGTGTCGTTCTCTCTTTTCCAAACCAGGTGGTGTGACCGAGTGTCTAAAGAGTGCCTACGCCTGCTTTGTCAAGGCATGTAATACCAAAGGGAAGAAATCAGTGGATGCATGCCACAACGTCGGCTTGCTGGCCCATGACGGTCGAGCTTTAGAGGGTGGTCCAGACCCTGTGGCGGCTTGTCGCTACTATGAGAAAGCCTGTAAAGAAGGATTTGCACCGAGCTGTTTCAATTTGAGTGCCCTATATATCCAAGGCTCAGCAGAAGTGAACAGAAACATGCATAAGGCTCTAAAGTATGCTGTGCGGGCCTGCGAGTTGGGCCACGTTTGGGGCTGCTCCAATGCCAGCCGCATGTACAAACTGGGCGATGGCACGGAGAAGGATGAGCAGAAGGCGGAGCAACTGAAGAACAGAGCAAAAGAACTCCACGGACAACAGAAAGAGAACCAACTGAAATTTGGAGAGTGAGAGGGAGAAAAACTGCTAGATTTAGTGAGATATTTAGGTTCTCAGTGTTGGGCTGCCTGCTATACAATAAGTCGGAACGTGTTAAAGGTGTAGCTGTATAACGTATGTATGTATTGGGGAGTGTTAAAGAGCTGTGACATTACATTTGATTACTTGATGGTTGCAAACCCAGACAAATGATCTTTATGTATCGACATGCTGCATGTGGATATTTGAAATAATTCTATCCACATTCACTGGATATGAGCAATCGCATGCTGTGATTGGCTACTCTACTACTCGGCAATCAGCTCATATACCGTGAGTAGAGAAAAACAAAACGGCGGAGCGTGTTACTGAGCCAACCAAGGACGAAATAAAAACTACTTGAAAACAAAACCTCCCAAAATACAAAAAAGCTACAAAATATGGAAAAAGTATTTGATAAGAATTTTTTTTTCAAGAATTATAATTATCGCATTTTTCACAAACTGCTACTGTCATTTCACCGGTTTGTTTACATTCTAAGCGGAAATTTTGTCGGACGTTTTGTAAAAAAATGTATTGATCGAATTTGCAAAAAATAAAAATGCTCCGTTTCTCAAAATCCAGTGAATGTGGATAGAATAAAACAGTTATTCCACTCAATCTCACCATACATGGCTTATAGCCGAGCCAACATCTCATGTACGACTCGATTTCATGGAATAACTAACTGTTAAATGCGTGAACTTTCCAATTGTAAATCTTGTAGTCTCGACTGGTAATAAAGCTAATTTTTATGGTAATAAAGAATGGTAATAAATGTGTTATTTAATGGACTATCAACACCAAATAGCATATTGTTTGTGTAAAGTGGAGTTGGAGTTTAAAGTAAAACTCAAGGTTTCTAAGAATACTTCGACCCCTTCCTGTGGGGGGGAATCTGTGGACATCCTACCAATGAAAGAACTAATTAATTCTATGAACATAATCCGACTGTATAAATATCAGGCACATTACAGCACAAACAGGTACTATCCATCCATCCATCCATTATCTGTAGCCACTTATCCTGTGCAGGGTCACAGGCTAGCTGGAATCTATCCCATGTGACTATGGGCGAGAGGCGGGGTACCCCCTGGACAAGTCACCAGATCATTGCAGGGCTGACACATAGACACAGACAACCATTCACACTCACATTCACACCTACGGTCAATTCAGAGCCACCAGTTAACCTAACCTACATGTCTTTGGACTGTGGGGGAAACCGGAGCACCCGGAGGAAACCCACACAGACACGGGGAGAACATGCAGACTCCGCACAGAAAGGCCCTCGTCGGCCATCTGGCTGGAACCCAGAACCTTCTTGCTCTGAGGCGACAGTGCTAACCACAACACCACCGTACCACCCCCAAACACGTACTATTGCATTTCTTTACTGGAGCCATGAGAGTTGACACTGTTCCTTATTTATTCCTGTTTTGTGTTTCTGAGCTTTATATGATAAACAAATTTGAACTACAAGTATCTTAAGAAATTGTGGCCCCTTCAGCTATGCTTTACTGAACCCCATGTTGAGAATCATGACACTTAAGGTACTCCCTGATAATTAAATCTGCATTAACAGAAGCATCCAACTGTGCAGCATAGACCTATTGGCATGACTGATTTGCTGAATTAATCTAATCTAGTGAGTCAGCGTCTTTATTTATTAATGTTATGTGGTCCTTTAACCAGGAAATAGTCTTATAATTGTCAGCGCATCAGCATGGGCTCTCTGAGCAGTCTGTGGTTACGCAACCTCATACTCAACAAGCTGGGATGCACTGTGTGTTCTGATACCTTCAGTAATTTGTGCTACAGTAGCTCTACTGTGGGATTGGACCAGATAGGATAGCCTTCACTCCCCACGCATATCAGTGAGTCTTCGACACCAATGGCCATGGGCCTGTTCACTAGTTGTCCTTCCTTGGACTACTTTTAGTCGGTCCTAATCACTGCATACCAGGAACACCCCACAAGACCTGCTTTTGGTCCTTGTCAGAGTCACTCAGATCCTTACGCTTGCCCATTTTTCCTGCTTCCAACACATCAACTTTGACAACTGACTCTTCTCTTGCAGGCGAATATACCCCACCCCTTGACAGGTGCCATTTTACAAAATTATGTGATTCACTTCACCTGTCAGTGGTTTTAATTTTATGGCTGATTGATGTATATCAGGCAGCATGGTGGTGTAGTGGTTAGCGCTGTCGCCTCACAGCAAGAAGGTCCGGGTTCGAGCCCCGTGGCCGACGAGGGCCTTTCTGTGCGGAGTTTGCATGTTGTCCGCGTGGGTTTCCTCCGGGTACTCCGGTTTCCCCCACAGTCCAAAGACATGCAGGTTAGGTTAACTGGTGGCTCTAAATTGACTGTAGGTGTGAATGTGAGTGTGAATGGGTGTCTGTGTCTATGTGTCAGCCCTGTGATGACCTGGCGACTTGTCCAAGGTGTACCCCGCCTTTCGCCCGTAGTCAGCTGGGATAGGCTCCAGCTTGCCTGCGACCCTGTAGAACAGGATAAAGCGGCTAGAGATAATGAGATGAGATGAACATTTGGAGTAGAAAAAATGTGTGGCTCTCGTTTGGTTTCTGTTTTACAGTTATCTAAACAGCATTATGTTCATTTCATGGAGTTTTTTTTTTAATCCTGTTGCAACATTTAATCTGAGTCAGGGTTGCGGTGGATCTAGAGCGAATCCCAGGAAGGCTGGGAACAGGTTGGGAGAATTTACCTCAAATGGAACACCAGTCCATTGCAGAGCAACATACACACACATTCACACATTTCTTCGCACTGGGGGCAAATTTGTGTACTAGGTTACCTATCTACATGTTTTTGGACAGCAGGAAGAAACCAGAGAACCCACAGGAAAGTCAAGTGAACACAGGAAGATGTGAACATGTGAAACTCTACACACATGGTAACCAAAGCTCAGGATCAAACCCTGGAACTGAAAGAGAGGCAGTGCTATCCACTTGTTGCAACATGTCCCAAAAGTGAATTCACAGTCAGCAGTTGTATTTATTAGTAAGCTAAAAAAAAAAAGACCTTAAATTACAGTATTAAGAAACACAATTCACATTATTCATCCCTTATCTGTAGCCACTTATCCTGTTCTACAGGGTCGCAGGCAAACTGGAGCCTATCCCAGCTGACTATGGGCGAAAGGTGGGGTGCACCCTGGACAAGTCACCAGGTCATCACAGGGCTGACACATAGACACAGACACCCATTCACACCTACGGTCAGTTTAGAGCCACCAGTTAGCCTAACCCACATCTTTTTGGGGGAAACCCACACAAACACGGGGAGAACATGCAAACTCCACACAGAAAGGCCCTCGCCGGCCGCTGGGCTCGAACCCAGGACCTTCTTGCTGTGAGGTGACAGTGTTAACCACTACACCACCGTGCCGCATATATCTCATCTCATCTCATTATCTGTAGCCGCTTTATCCTGTTCTACAGGGTCGCAGGCAAGCTGGAGCCTATCCCAGCTGACTACGGGCGAAAGGCGGGGTACACCCTGGACAAGTCGCCAGGTCATCACAGGGCTGACACAGAGACAAACAACCATTCACACCTACGGTCAATTTAGAGTCACCAGTTAGCCTAACCTGCATGTCTTTGGACTGTGGGGGAAAACGGAGCACCCGGATGAAACCCATGTGGACACGGGGAGAACATGCAAACTCCACACAGAAAGGCCCTTGCCAGCCTCGAACCCAGGACCTTCTTGCTGTGAGGTGACAGTGCTAACCACTACACCACTATGCCGCATATATCTCATCTCATCTCATCTCATTATCTCTAGCCGCTTTATCCTGTTCTATAGGGTCGCAGGCAAGCTGGAGGCTATCCCAGCTGACTACGGGCGAAAGGCGGGGTACACCCTGGACAAGTCACCAGGTCATCACAGGGCTGACACATAGACACAAACAACCATTCACACTCACATTCACACCTACGGTCAATTTAGAGTCACCAGTTAACCTAACCTGCATGTCTTTGGACTGTGGGGGAAACCGGAGCACCCGGAGGAAACCCATGTGGACACGGGGAGAACATGTAAACTCCACACAGAAAGGCCCTTGCCGGCCTCGAACCCAGGACCTTCTTGCTGTGCGGTGACAGTGCTAACCACTACACCACCATGCCGCATATATCTCATCTCATCTCATCTCATCTCATCTCATCTCATTATCTCTAGCTGCTTTATCCTGTTCTACAGGGTCGCAGGCAAGCTGGAGCCTATCCCAGCTGACTACGGGCGAAAGGCGGGGTACACCCTGGACAAGTCGCCAGGTCATCACAGGGCTGACACATAGACACAGACAACCATTCACACTCACATTCACACCTACGGTCAATTTAGAGTCACCAGTTAACCTAACCTGCATGTCTTTGGACTGTGGGGGAAACCGGAGCACCCGGATGAAACCCACGTGGACACGGGGAGAACATGCAGACAGTGCTAACCACTTCACCACCGTGCCGCATAGGTCAGGTTAACTGGTGGCTCTAAATTGACCGTAGGTGTGAATGTGAGTGTGAATGGTTGTGTGTCTATGTGTCAGCCCTGTGATGACCTGGCGACTTGTCCAGGGTGTCCAGGATAAAGCGGCTCGAGATAATGAGATGAGATGTGCAATGCAGCACAAGAACCAGCAGGGGGAGCTAGGTTCAAACTAATTAGCTCTCAAAGGATCGTAACGTGAGTAATGGCGCTGCGTTTGTTCTTTAGTTTGCGTGTCAGATTTAAGATGATCTTAGTGTTTCTGAATGGAAAGCAGTGAGTCAGCAGGTTTGGGATAAAAAGCTCGCGCTATCTATTAAGCCTGCGCGTGCGGGTTTTTTTTTTTTTTTGCAGGAAGCGCGTGGACCTAAAGGCAGGCAGCCGCCCGAAGCTCCGCCCACCTCCGTCGCTGCAGTTCAAACAGCAGGGCTGTGCTGCTCTCAGTGCAGCAGCTCCACTTCGCTTCAGCTCTAATCGGATTTGTTTGCGTTCAAATCCCCCACACAGGGACGCGACCGCAAGAACTGCAGCAGGAGGTAAAGTTTGCGGTGTTTTTTTGTGTGCCATGTTGAGGAGGAGGTCATAGTCATAGCATTTCTTGCTAGCTCGTATAGTTTTGTTTAGCTTAGCTTAGCTGAGTTAGCAAACCACTTAAATCCAAGCTGAACAACCAGGCTTGGCGCTTTACTGCATGTTAATTTAAAATAAATAAATAGAAATACTAGTACTGTTGCTTGTATTTTGACGTTTGCATGCTGTCCTAGCATGGGCTTTGTTTGCAGCGAGCTCTTTAAACATGCTGTAGGTGATGTTTTACACCACTAAACATCAAAATATCCTTTCCCAGGTTTGTGTGGCCACACAGAGTGACAGACTTTCTACCCCATCCAACTTTAAATAACATGCACGTCGTGTAAATCCACCAGCTGTCCCTGAAATTTAACTTTCAAATGACTCACTTGCATAAGTGCTGGTGCTCACTACACTACACTAGCTGGAGAAAAAGGCTTCATGTTTTTAATTCAACAACAAGGGCACCTTGTTCATCCTCCATCATAAGGCCCATCATGTGATGTAAAACTGTTTCTTGGCATGATGAATTAATTGGCCCTTGACTTGCCTGTCTGGTTTTAAATCTGTCTTGCTGGTTCTTCTCGGCAGCAGATCAGTGATCGATACTAGTGATCTGAAAGAACAACAGACATCCCTGGATCTCTGAGCTTGCGCAGGCTGGTCGCCGCAGGAATCCGTGTAATTAGGAAGTATGGTTCTTGTCTGTGCGTCCCTGGAATACCTTGTAGTAGATGTGGAGCGGAGGGAGTAAACACTTCATGGCATGCTGCTGCTGCCTGGTTTAACTCCAGCTGTTCAAACACATCACCACATCATTGTCTGTTAATCAGTGCAGTGCTGAGATGTTATACAGCCTGAGGAAAATGCAGTGGGTTGTTTTGTTTTATAAACGAACACACACGCAACCTCCAAAGAGTCCACATACAGGACTGGGCAAAAGTTTTAAACCCTGTTTACGCCTGGCATTAAAGTGCATATTGGGCAATTCCATGTAAATGTCAACCTCACCATGCAAAAATAAAGCAACATGTAATACATCAAAACCACTCCCAGAGATCTCACCTAGGCCTGTATTTTACAGATGTGAATAAGTTGAACCAATTTGTAACCAACCTAATACGTCACTGTCAGGCTTTCTTTCTTATAATGTAAAACCCAAGCCAAAATCAACTTTGATCATGTACAATTCTATATTATTGCCACAAGCCACAGAAATGTATGCTAAAATCCACAAAACAGCAAAACAATAGCCATCCTAAATATTATTTAAGAACTTTGATAGTTTTAGCTGATATTTAGAGTTTTTCAAAGGGTTATGGTGGTTAAATTGCTGATTTTCTAAACATATGCCATGTCTATTTCAGACGCATCACATCCATAACGGAATTTCGTCACATCCATAACGCTGACTTTTCCTTCCGAAACTCTGCATGAAATACAAAATATTTTAAACAAAGATTTTTTTAATATTCACCTTGGACCCCTCTATCAAACGGATATCTCCATTTCGACATTAGGTTTACGATTTCACCGAGTTTGATAAAAATGTACAGTCACCCAAGAAAAGTGATACTTTTTCTGTCACATCCATAACGCATCTTTTATTGGCGTTTTCTGGCATGCCCTAGATGTACTATGGGAATTGTTCTTGTTCTATCACTTCTCCAGTATGGTACAGCCTTAAAATATGCAACACCTGTTTAAATACTGGGAGACAATAAAACATGCACTGGGTCATTTGTTGCCATTTTGAGTTCAAGTGTCACGTCCATAACGCTGGAATTGCTCTATTCTGGGCCAGTTTCGTTTTTTTGTTTGTTTTTTTTTATATGAAAGCATGCCCATTTACACACTCATCCAGAAGGGTAATTTTGCACAAGGCCATCTGTCTACAGCAGAAAAAAATAAAATGACAAAACGCGTCTGGAAAAATCCCAAGGGAGTCTGGAGCCAGATTTGTGACGTCACCTGCGGAAGCGCCAGCAGATTGTGAGAGCTTGCACGGTTTCAGTGCACAGCCTGTGTAGACCAAGCGCTCCCATTTCTCTCTCGTTGTCCGGTCTTTTGGAAAACGATGAGTACTAATCCCATCAAGATTGGTGTTGCTGCACCCTCCTACGATACTTCTGTGAACGATTTTAATAATTACGCGATAACGTTGAAGAAATTTGCAGAAAACCACCAGGTCGTTTTCTCATAAACAAACCAGCGCTGACGTAGGATTCAGAGGGAGGCGTCCCGCACGCGACAACACGAAAATCAATGTTTGCCGGGAAATCCAAATGCCAAGTTTTTTCAGAGGCGGACCAATTCGCCTCAAATGGCTTGATTTCAACTGAATTTTTCTGGTATTGCGCAAGGTAAAAAAATTGCGCAAAATGTGACAGATATTTGACCAAAGTTTAATATAAAATAGAATTACATTAATCTTGCTCCTGAATTTACCCGTGATATGCACTTTAAAGGAACAGTCCACCGTACTTCCATAATGAAATATTCTCTTATCTGAATTGAGACGAGCTGCTCCGTACCTGTCCGAACTTTGCGCGACCTCCCAGTCAGTCAGACGCGCTGTCACTCCTGTTAGCAATGTAGCTAGGCTCAGCATGGCCAATGGTATTTTTTGGGGCTGTAGTTAGATGCGACCAAACTCTTCCGCGTTTTTCCTGTTTACATAGGTTTATATGACCAGTGACATGAAACAAGTTCAGTTACACAAATTGAAACGTAGCGATTTTCTATGCTATGGAAAGTCCGCACTATAATGACAGGCGTACTAACACCTTCTGCGCGCTTCGGCAGCGCACTGATATCTGAGCTCCATATCAGTGCGCTGCCGAAGCGCGCAGAAGGTGTTAGTACGCCTGTCATTATAGTGCGGACTTTCCATAGCATAGAAAATCGCTGTTTCAATTTGTGTAACTGAACTTGTTTCATGTCACTGGTCATATAAACCTATGTAAACAGGAAAAACGCGGAAGAGTTTGGTCGCATCTAACTACAGCCCCAAAAAATACCATTGGCCATACTGAGCCTAGCTACATTGCTAACAGGAGTGACAGCGCGTCTGAGTGCATCTGACTGACTGGGAGGTCGCGCAAAGCTCGGAGAGGTACGGAGCAGCTCGTCTCAATTCAGATAAGAGCATATTTCATTATGGAAGTACGGTGGACTGTTCCTTTAAAGCCTGGTTATGCAAGAATTGGGATTTTTTTTTTTGCCCCTCAGGTCCCTTAATAGTCGCAGAGTGTAATTCTCTTTTACACCACTGTTGTAAATGGAAATCGTGCTTTCAAATCAACTTGTGGACAGCTGTACATGTGCATTTGTTGATGAGCTGAAGGATCTAGAACTGCCAAAGAAGCATAGACGATATGCTGCGAACACAAAAAAAATTTGAATGCTGGTGGTTGCTAACCGGCAAAGAACGGCTAGTCTGCTAACCTTGGATGGTAAGCTAGTCAACAAAGCTAGACCGCAACCACCGCCAGAGAACTTATTGCAAGTATTGATGTCTGAGTGTTTTCTAGTACGTTTACTAACATCACCTCAAGGTGTCGTGGCGAAATGGTAATGCAGCAACACAAGACATAGCAAGGCATCCATTATCCATAACGCTTATGCTGTACAGGGTCACAGGCAAGCTGGAGCCTATCCCGGCTGACTATGGGCGAGCGGTGGGGTACACTCTGGACAAGTCATTGCAGGGCTGACGCATACAGACAAACCACCATTCATTCTCACATTCACACCTATGGTCAATTTAGAGCCACCAGTTAACCTAACTGCATGTCTTTGGACTGTGGGGGAAACCGGAGCACCCGGACGAAACCCACACGAACACAGGGAGAACACGCAAACTCCACACAGAAACGCCCCGTCGGCCACTGGGCTCGAACCCAGGACCTTCTTGCTGTGAGGTGACAGGGTTAACCACTACGCCATAATGCCGCCCCATAGCAAGGCAGCTAATTGAATACTGTAAAACTTGCTAGTCAAACAAAAAGAAACCCGGCTCAGCATCTGTCTTGCTGACGTATCTCTCTTAGCTTTCACTACAAGTACAACCCAGCCCAAGATTTCCTCTTGTCCAGCCTTTTGCTTGGCCAGTCTTTTGCATTTCTTTTCCTGGCCTCTTCCATCAGCGTCATCTTTGCTTGCTTCACGTCTGCAGTGATGTCTGTGCTGAGAATACTGAGCTAGCTTCCTCTTATAGCAAGCTGAATACCTGTAGTCCTTTGTGCTGTAGAATGTTACGGAGTTCCCACAGGATGTCCCGGACACTTCAGCAGAGTGACACAGGGCTATAACTGGCATTCAGGTGCAGAATTGAGATGGAAGCCAAGCCATTCTTCTTATTATAAGTCTGTGTACCATCAAAATAATTTTGGAGCTGATATTTTAAGGTCAAATTTCTTCATAATGCTGCTTTAACATAGCAAGTGGACAGCCAAGACGTAGAGCCGTTCACCCCGGCATTAGGAACGTGATATCCGTCACCACTTCTGCTGGAAAAAAGGCTGGCAAGCGCATTTATAACATCAGTCTTCTGCTGCGTTTATGGTCGGGCAGAAATGTCCTACAAATTGTCTTCTGTATGTGTGTGGAGTGTCTCTGAAGCATTTTTATTGCATGGTCTGTGAGCAAAACTTATTTATGCGTTAGCCTAGTGATGGAAAT
This sequence comes from Neoarius graeffei, assembly GCF_027579695.1. Taxonomy (NCBI): domain Eukaryota; kingdom Metazoa; phylum Chordata; class Actinopteri; order Siluriformes; family Ariidae; genus Neoarius; species Neoarius graeffei. Next base: position 83,478,286 of record NC_083571.1, read on the forward strand.
TGACACTTCAGTGCGATTTCCAAATGGTTGTACAGTGATTTTATGTATCTTCTGCTTAGGGCAATGATGCAGTTGGTCCTTTGTTGCTGTCATGCATTCGTGTTCACATTCCATGTGTGATGAGGCCATGTGTCTGAGATGCGCTTGAGCACAATCCCATCTTTACTTGGTGCTGTCCCTTTGTGATCCAGTCCTCCAGGAAGCATTTTAATGCCAGGTGTGAAGAGGGTCTTAGCCACTTGGGAATAAATGTTGTACAGCAAAAACACCTTCAACAAAATGGAGCATCGAATCCCATCCGCCCACCCACAGTAAACAATAATTAACGAAGTCAAGTCAGTATTTTCTGTGATAGCCCTTTTTAAAAACGCATCAGTAGTCGTGGTTATACTTTAAGCTTTTATAAGGAAATTAGCTGGGAAGTTTTACTGAGCATCTGCGAGAACCTGCTACAGTTTTTGCACTTGCAAAACCCTCTAGCCTTCATGATCAGAGATGTCCACAAGCACCGGTGACTAGTGGTTTACTCCGCCCGCACAGATGGTCTGCGCAGGCTACTCGACCTGAGAAAAAACAACAAATTGCCTTTCAATGTTAAAGCGATTTGTATCGTTTCCACTGCCCATAATTTGCCACAAATCCAATTATTTCACCACAATATTGTCTTCAAGTCAAGTCTCGCATGACTGGAAACGACGCCATATTTGTTGATCGGTTCTCATGCTCCGGTTGGCTGAGCCGCACCACGTGACTGCGCCAGAGTGTATGTAGTTATGTTACAGAGCCAGGCAGCGTACTACAGAGGGTAACTGCGAAAGCCAAGCACACAGACATCTGGAGAGAAATTTTGTACGTATTTTGCAAGAATTTTACAGGGGAATGGTTTAGTAATTTAGTAGCTGAGAATGTACCAGAAGGCATTTAAATGTCAATTTTCTGGGGGGTGGGCATGCCTTCAGGACCCCCCCCGCATTAGTGCGCCTTTGGCACGCCAAATTCCAGTGCCGTCTACTACTTTTCTTTTTAGCCAGCTACTTCAGATTTACTTCAGAAAAACCCTAGCCTAGTAAACTAGACCCACCTGCCTAGCGGCCAAAAATATTTTTGCCTAGCGAGTGGGTCTAGCCTCGCACCATATAAACAAAAACACCCCGGGCATCAAATCGTGCCCACCAATCACAACGCAAGGTTTTTGTTTGGATTCTTTGGGCGGGCTTTTGCAGGAGTGACGACAAAGCTGTGCGACGCTGGAGAAAGCGCAGCAGGAAAGACGGCTATGGCTAGTGAACAGCGCGCGTTTGACTCCGCTTTGGAATCAGTTTTAGAAGAATTAGACTTGGAGTTTTCGTTGAAACATGAGCAGGAAGAGGCTCTCCGCTCATTCCTTTTCAAGAAGGACGTTTTCGCTGTTTTGCCGACCGGCTATGGCAAAAGTCTGATCTACCAGCTGGCTCCGCTCGTAGCCAAAAGGATGGGGCTAGTTTGTGCAGTACGAAGAATTAATAAACAGCTTTGAAACATTACTTTTTGATTGTTTCTTATTTTCCCGTTATTTTAAATTTAAGGGAAATTATTTCACCAAACACCACTAAATAAAAACTCTCAAACAGTTTAAGCAAACCCTTGAAAAACACTTGGGGAAAAAAATGAGTGTATGTGGTACAGACTCCAAACTTGTGGTCATAATCTCCAAACTTCTTAATATCTAGAACCTGTTTATTAATTAATACGCATTTTGAAAAATTATTTATTTCAAGGTCTCCCCCACTGCTTTCTGTCGCTCTGACTACGTCACAGTCACTGTTGCGCTGATTGGTCAGAGCGTTGGCCTATACGCACAGAGACAGTTTGAAAGACAGCGGTTTGTTCCTCCTACACCCGTTGGAAATGTCTACGGATCGAGGCCAGACTAAATAATCACATTTTAGTCTGGCTTGCCAGGCTAGAAAAACCCTGATGTCTTTATAAATTAGTTTGCTGATAAATTTTCTGCAAACGAAATCCAGCGTCTAAGACCTTTGCACAGTCCTGTAGATCTTGTGCACAGTGTAATCTACAGTTTTTTTTTGTTTGTTTGTTTTTGTTTTTTTTGTTTTGTTTTTGCTACAGAAATGTTTTGTGAACGTAAATCTGGTTCACAAGTTGGTGGTGTTTGTTTATTTATTTTTTATAAACTTGCATGGGTGCAAGTTTTCCGGCATGTGCCGGAAGCTCCGGTTTTTGCGGCTCTGAAAAAGTCATTTTTTCCAAATCGTGTAAATCCGTTGAGATTTTCGGGTGGCCCTCTCACTGTCTCACTCCCAGCGTGTTACCGGGTTACTGCAGTACAGTCTCTGCACGAGACAAATCTTTTCATCTCGTCTTCGCCACAAACCTCATTCAATTTATACGCCGCTCACCGACGAGCGGTCTTGACTAGCCCGTTGTTTCATGGTGTTATAGATGTGTGATATCATGTTTCACGCACGTAGCACGTTGTTCGACCAAATCAACACAGCTATTCCCCTGAGTCGCCGTTTATTTTGGTGCAAGTTAGAACGGTGCTTTTGATTGGCTCACTGTTAACTGCCGTCCAGTGAAATTTCAGCTTTTATAATGAGCCTTATTTCGCTTCCCTCCCTTGCGACAGATCCACGTGCTTTGCCTCTGGTTGCTTTTATAAACATTTTTTTTTTTTTTACATTTGATTACCTTTCAATTACACTGGGGAACAATTTGAAGAAAAAATTTTCTGTTGAGTTAGATTTTTATGCTGATTAAAACTAAAATTGGCATGCTGATTCCAAAATTGCAGTCTTTTTTTTTTTTTCTCTCTAGCACGTCAAGTTTTTTTTTTTTTCTCCACAGCTTACTCTCCAGATAAGCAAAATTCCACTGTAGTAAGACTATTTGAAGGTTATGGAAGAACGTTATCAGGGTAGATGGGATGTACATGAGATGGCTGACTATTGTTGGAGCATCAAACGCGATAGTCCTCAAGTTGAACATTCCAGAAAGAGCTATAAACGTAAATTTTTACCTTAACGGCTTGCACAGGCGGCACAGTGGTGTAGTGGTTAGCACGGTCACCTCACAGCAAGAAGGTTCCAGGTTCGAACCCAGTGGCCGGTGAGGGCCTTTCTGTGTGGAGTTTGCATATTCTCCCCGTGTCTGCGTGGGTTTCCTCCTGGTGCTCCGGTTTCCCCCACAATCCAAAGACATGTAGTTAGGTTAACGTGGGGCGGCCTTGGGCTGAAGTGCCCTTGAGCAAGGTACCGAACCCCTGACTGCTCCCCGGGCGCTCTGGTGTGGCTGCCCACTGCTCTGAGTGTGTGCGTGTGTTCACTGCTTCAGATGGGTTAAATGCAGAGGATGAATTTCACTGTGCTTGAAGTGTGTATGTGACAAATAAAGGTTCTTCTTCTTGGACACAATTATACTTACAGTAGCCATATCCTTTGTAAAAACAGTGTTAAATAAACATTGCTGTCATGCCTGTTTCTTTCATATTTCATTGTATGTCAATATTTGTAAATTTTTATAAAACAAGCACATATCTGGGGGTGGCACGGTGGTGTAGTGGTTAGCACTGTCGCCTCACAGCAAGAAGGGTCCAGGTTCGAGCCCCGGGGCCGGCGAGGGCCTTTCTGTGCGGAGTTTGCATGTTCTCCCCGTGTCCGCGTGGGTTTCCTCCGGGTGCTCCGGTTTCCCCCACAGTCCAAAGACATGCAGGTTAGGTTAACTGGTGACTCTAAATTGACCGTAGGTGTGAATGTGAGTGTGAATGGTTGTCTGCGTCTATGTGTCAGCCCTGTGATGACCTGGCGACTTGTCCAGGGTGTACCCCGCCTTTCGCCCCGTAGTCAGCTGGGATAGGCTCCAGCTTGCCTGCGACCCTGTAGAACAGGATAAAGCGGCTTGAGATAATGAGATGAGATGAGCACATATCTGTTAAGTACAGTATTTTTCATATTTTTTCAGAAAATGGGGATCCTATAGTTCAAAAACTTGACGTGATAGAGAAAAACTGAGATCAGTTTTGGATTCCGCACCCAAAAATTAGTTAAAAACAGCTGTCGGACCTAACTCAACAAAAATTGTGTTCCACAGTGTTATTAAATAAAAGTAAGGTAGGTCTTGAAATAAGTTTGTTAGCTTTTTCATCATCTTTTCTAATGTGGTTGTTAGGTTGAAAACTCATTTGTAGTCAGTAATGGATTATAAAATATAGATATTTTTGTATATGGGAAAAGCTGAATCTTATTTGCTAAAATCCAGGAGTTTCTGAGAACATCAAGAGATGTGGCCCCTTATTTTAACTCAAGCTGTGTATATATTGTAAAAAAGGTATCACAGCAAAAGCAAATTAAAAATGGTTGTTTCAACATTTAAATTAGTAGTTGCTAGATGTTTTGAAATATCAAGCCTTGTACTTGAAATATTATTTCAGATGAATTGATGAAATGTATTAAACATTTGATGTGAATATGCAAATCATATAATTATTAATATTATAAATGTTTGCATGAGATTGCATGAGAGACAACCATTTTAATTTGTAATTTAAATTTTTTTTCAAGCCCTAAGGGGGGCTCACCCCCTTTGTAAACACCCCCCCGCATGGCTGCGCCATGCACGTCTGACCTTGTCAGACTTTTCTGGTTTTTGAAAATTTTATACTTGCATCCATGAACTTGTCAGGTTGTTTGAGATGATGACAGACTGAATGATGATGCATCCTTTTCATGTCTGGTTTATCCAATGAACAGCCTAAACGTAATATAAAACAAAACTACTACATTCTACTATACTGCGATGTTTGTAACGTTGACTGGAGATCATGAAATATTTGGCGTAATCGTAAATAAATGTGATGAACAGCGTGCTTGTGTGTGAACTGGCTAAGCAGGACCTAATTCAGCCTATATTTCATGGCTGAAATTTCCCATATCCACTGTCAAGACAATGATTAAGATGATCAAAATGACTAGAGCTGTAATAACACTTCCTGGAAGAGGGCTCATGTTTGAGTTTCCTCCCATCGAGCGAGGATGGTTCAAGAGGCAGAAGTTTCTTGGAGATTTGCAGAAAACGGCAGTGTTTTGGGGTCTCCAGATCTTCATACTAACAAACTGTTTGGCAGGCCAGAAGAAAGCCTTTACTTCTCCAGAAAAGAACATCACATAAATATGTACAATGTGTTTTATTTCCATGTTTTTTTTCCCGGAAATGTGTTTATGAAGGATTTCTGTATCACCTTGGTCAGTAGGCTAATCCTGAGTCATGTTCTTGTCCTGTAGGCTTTGGAACATCAAACAGTGGAAAATGTCGACATTTCACTCTGTAAAAATCGTTTTTCCTTGGCTGCCACAGACGCACTGTGGCCAAAAGTATGTGAACACCTGACCATTGCAACCATATGTGCTTGTTGAACACCCCATTCAGATCTTCCGCGATGTCTTTCCACTAGGTTTTGGAGCAGAGCTGTGTGGATTTGTGTTTATTCAGCCACAAGCGCATTAGGGAGATCTTTAGTTGAGGTACTGATGTTTTGTGAGGAGGTCCTCGGGTGTAGTCGGCGTTCCAGTTCGTTTCAGAGGTGTTCAGTGGGGTTGAGGTCAGGGCTCTGTGCAGAATACTCGAGTTCTTCCACTTCAACCTTGGAACATGATGTCTTCATGGAGCTTGCCTTGTGCACGGGTGCGTTGTCATGCTAGAGCAGGTTTGGGCTTGTTAGTTCCAGTGAAGGGAAATTGTAACACTCCAGTATGCAAAGACATTCAATACAGTTTTGTGCTTCTGTGTGGCAACAGTTTGGGGAAGAACCACACATGAGTGTAGTGATCAGGTGTCCACAAACTTTGTTATATAGTGTGTATGCAGGAGTTTCCTGGACCATTTGAGTACAGTTTATAGATGTCCTTAAAATACCGCAGTCTGTGTCATGGTGTGGCATCGGCATTCCCAGTATTGACCATCCCTACTCATCAAACAAGTTCTCGAATGAATCACAGGATGTTCACTTGAACGTGTGAGAACGCTGACTGATTTTAGCTGTTCCTGAGGAGCCGCCCTTTCTGTGAGTGTTTACAGTAAATCTCAACAAAGGACAAAGGTACTTTTATCCGTTTCCAGTTGAGAGTACACCATGCACGTTCTGGCTGCTGCTTCTCACTGGAACTTTTTTTTTTTGAGCGTTTTATCCATCGTTTGTGGCGTAGCTCCAGACCCAGTTTTGGGCGTCGGTTCCCTCCAGGCCTTGGTCTGCCATGGGTGATGCCTGTGCTCCTCACTATGGACTGCAGTGAGCTCCGTGCTCTTTTAACATCAGGGTTGTCCAGTGCTGTGTGCGGCGGTGCTTTTGTGCTTGGTGCGGTGCTCTGAGTGATTGTTAGGGCCTCTGCATGCTCTTGCGACAAGGCTTTCGCAGATAGCTTTTCGCAGACAGTTGTAATTTATTGTTGAGCGGGGAGTAATAGGTGTGCGCGATGTTATTCACTGCCACAATGCAAGGGGGCGTGAAGTTGCAAAATCGCTAGGAGTAGTTGGTGGGTGTGGTTAGTGGAGTGTTTATCCTCCGGTTACTTATAATGACTAGACCTGGAGTCGTATAGATGTACGTACTTCCTCACTTCCTCGATCAACCACTTTTCGTGCTGCTCCATCTTCGCTCGTGTTTTTAAAAATGGTGGTCGTGAAAACAAACCAAACCGGGAAAGTAGGGAAGCGGAAGTGCGTGTACCGCGGATGTAGAGTGGACCAATCAGAGCCCTGTTGTCTGCGACGCTGTCTGCGGTGGTCACAATTTTTGGGAGGTGCGCGCAGAGCGTCTGCGAAGGTGGGGGGGGGGGGGGCTTCGCAGACGCCATCTGCGACGCTATCTGCGAAGACTGGGTTGTCAGCATAAATTGGCCCTTACCCAGCGGCGTTGTGGTGGCTGTGCAGGCAGTGTAGGATTTATTGGGGGACTGTGGTAGCTATGCCACTGGAATTACATCCGGACCCTCTTTTGGTGGACTTTTTTTTTTTTTTCTTTTCCCCCTCTTCCTTTCCTTCTCCCCAATTGTAAAGCAACCTTGGGTGTGAGACAGGAACTAAATAATAATAATAATAATAATAATAATAATAATAATAATTATTATTATTTATTATTAACAGCACAGTGCAAGCATGCATGGAAATTTAATGCTACAGATGTGGATTCTAATTATTGAAATGTAAAATTGAACAAAATGTCACATCCTATTTGTTTTATTTAAGGTTTATTTGATATGGACAATGCATATTAATAAACATAAAATGTAAATGTGCCAGAATTAGCCAAAATGGCTATTTTACATCATGGACTGATTTATTAAAAGGTCATATGCACAAAAAAAACCCCACACACATCATTGTAAAGGTAAAAAGAACACACAAACCATGCAATAAGAATATGATCAGTATAAATTAGAAAAAAAACAGGAAGCACGGCAGGAGCGGCATAAGTAGGACAGAGAGCAGATAGAGCAGGGGAGTTGGCAGTGATGATGTTGGTGTTGACGGCTCTGATTGCTGATTAGCCACTTCTTTAAATTAGATTTAAATGTGATGCATGTTTTTATATCTCTAATGTGGGCTGGTAAAGTGTTCCATTCGTGCGCCGCTCTAATTGAAAATGCAGATTGGCGGAAACTGCTTTTTCTTAGCGAAATTAGAGTGTCCTCTTTATTGCACTACCAATTTATAAGCAGATGACGCTCTTTTGATTATCCCCCCCCCCCCCCAAATATACTGCGGGGGGGATATGGCTATCTGTCCGTTTGTCCGTCCGTAAACATTTTGGTTTCTGGAGCATAACTCAAACTATTAGAAATTTTTCCACGAAACCTGACAGTTATGTTCAGTGACGAAAGGAGTTGTGCCTTTTGGGATTTCTGTTTTTTTGTTTTTTTCTTTTCTGTATTTCCATGGCAACCAATTTAACTTGGGAAAGTTTGGAGTGGGGTTTCATGTGGGGGTGGGTTATGTCATCTCCTAATGACTCTTGTTGTTACAAATTGGCTCCTCCAGTACTAGGACAGTCTATTAATAATCTTACACAAACCCCTGTCTTATGTATATTTTACTAGGTTTTCCCAACTTGCTAATTTTATATTTTTGTTAAAATGAGACGGTGGTGATGTCGTCTAGGTTTTAATGTCAAGAACTTTTGAGGGTTTGTTTGTACAAAGACTGGATTGATATAAGAGAAGTGCTATTGGCCTGAGACCAGGTTGTTAAACAATATGTAATATGAGAGATCATTGAGTGCGTATACGTAATTGCAGTCTCTGTTGACATACAATTGCGGACGTATCTAAAATTCGCAAGGTTAAACTTGACTCGCTGACAAACCTGTTTTTTTTATTTGAGATTTAAATCATAGCTGACTGTCAATTAGCACTCCAGGATACTTTTATTGTAAAGAATAGTGATTAAGTAAAATGGTACTGTATTGTCCAAATTATACGTTCTCTGTCTGTTCTAGGTCTTTATAACCTCGCCTTTTTCCTGAACACGGCGCTGTACAGATGGCTGGTTAAAGAGTTCTTGCTGTGTGTGTGTGTGCTCAGCGAGTCCAACACATGGAGCCTGGCAGAGAGAAGCCAAAATTAGGCAGCCTGTAATTTTACAGCCTTGCACTTGTATGGTTTAGCAACCAAAGCGTGTGTGCGTGTAGTCAAGTCAAGTTTATTTCTATAGTGCTTTTAACAATAGACATTGTCGCAAAGCAGCTTTACAGAATTTGAATGACTTTTTAAACATGAGCTAATTTTATCACTAATCTATCCCCAATGAGCACGCCTGTGGCGACGGTGGCAAGGAAAAACTCCCTCAGGGCCCGTTTACATGAGGACACTGTCGGGTAAAAACGACTAAATATTTTATCAGAAGTGCCTTTCATCTACACGGGGACGGCGTTTCCGAGGCTGAAAAACGGAAAAAATTGAAAACGCCTTCCAGAGTGGATAAGTTAAAAACAGCCCCCGTTGCATATCCGTCTAAACTACCCAATACGCGAAACTCTGCTCGGATCTGCTCACATCGGGTACGCGTTTACATCATACATATGTCATATACTGTACATGCCAGCCCGGGAAGTAAAAAAGTAAGAGCATGTCTGATTACATCGATCCAACGGACCTTCAAGCTGCTCTGGCAGCTTTAATAAACGTCCAGGAGTCCTTCGAACATCTATACCGAATCTGCACATATACCGTTAATGAACAGAGGCGGGTATAGTATGCTCTTACTTTTTTACTTAGTTTCTTACTTACCATAGCCAGAGTAGTCAAAGTTTTTGCGGCGCAGATGTGCAGATCAGACAAGACGGAAGACGTTGCGCATGCGTGCAGACATAGCGGAGGTCTTTCACAGCACCGCCTAGCCGCCTGGCATGCACATCCAATTGAATTCCAGACATTTATGCGTCACCGTATAGACGCAGATTTCCTCCTTGAAAACGGTCGTGTAGACGCGGAAAAAAGTGAGAATGAAAACGGACTTTTGCGTTTTTGTTTCAGACCGTCCCTGTGTAAAGTGGGCCTCAGACGACATGAGGAAGAAACCTCGAGAGGAACCAGACTCAAAAGGGAACCCATCCTCATTTGGGCAACAACAGACAACATGACTATAACATTAATAGTTTTAACATGAAGTCAGTTTCGTTGATGTTATAAACACTTCATTGATGGAAACTTGAGTGCAAAACTGTTCATGACAACTGCAGTCCTAAAGTTAGCAAGTCAACTGTAGTCCTCAGCCACAAAGGCATTACTGTAAGAGTCCAGAGCGTCTTCCAAGTGTAACTTTCAACTGTCCATATGGGGCTGTCCTACACAGGAGTGATGTGATGAGACTCCAACCAGACACAGGGCATCAGGATGGATCAGGCAGGTCTGAGGAGCAGAAGAGGTCAGCATCTCAATCTCAGGATTGACATCTAACTCAGAGGGACAGACGGGGGGGGGAGAAAGGGAGAAAACCACAGGTTGTTAGGTATGCCCAATGTCACTTGAATAAGTATAAACGGTATACATTTTGCGCTGAGTACAAGCAGGGACTCTGGCAAAACTAACCATGACGGCATAACTAAAAGCAGAGAACCAGAAGGTAACACAGGCATGAGGTAGCCCCGGGACATGTACCCTTATGGCTTTCTTCACTCCACACTCAAATGTGACTCCACAAGTTACATCTGTATGAATCTGGACACCTTGTTCTCTCCCAGATCCTTAAAGTCTGTTTCAAGAGTTCCAGAAACCAAATGTGTTTCAGGCAGGCTTGTAGGACTCGAGTCTGACTTGTGCCCTAATTTTAAGGACTCGTGACTTGACTTGGACTTGAGCACCGATGACTCCGATTCGGACTCGTGCATTAAGTGCATTCGGACTCGTAAATTGGAGATGAGGACTCAGATTTTTTTTTCTTTATTTTTTTGTAACATGCCATGTAAATTTGGCACAAGATATTTATTCATAATTATACATTTATTTTTGTACGCATTTCGTGCAAGAGTGTCACAACTGCACACCTTGGCACATGCATCAGATAGACACTCGGGTATGGTCCGGACAGCACGCGTGCACCGTAAACGGTTTCGCAGAAAGGCAGCAACGATCACCATCAAATTAGGCATATCAGACGTTTGCTGGGGCGGCACGGTGGTGTAATGGTTAGCGCTGTCGCCTCACAGCAAGAAGGTCCTGGGTTCGAGCCCCGGGGCCGGCGAGGGCCTTTCTGTGTGGAGTTTGCATGTTCTCCCCGTGTCCGCGTGGGTTTCCTCCGGGTGCTCCGGTTTCCCCCACAGTCCAAAGACATGCAGGTTAGGTTAACTGGTGACTCTAAATTGACCGTAGGTGTGAATGTGAGTGTGAATGGTTGTCTGTGTCTATGTGTCAGCCCTGTGATGACCTGGCGACTTGTCCAGGGTGTACCCCGCCTTTCGCCCGTAGTCAGCTGGGATAGGCTCCAGCTTGCCTGCAACCCTGTAGAAGGATAAAGCGGCTAGAGATGAGATGAGAATGAGACGTTTGCTGGCCGCGCTGTGAAAATTGCGCATGCAGACGCTCATCAGAGCTTCCAGATCTGTCCTTGCTTAACTCTTGAATATTTTCTATCATGAATACAATCATTCAAAGCTTTAGCCCTGCTTTCCAAAGAAATTTATCTTCAGATCTGTTCGGTACTTTGGGAGTAACGGCAGGTTGAAGTTGGTACGACAGAGTATACTGTCTGCTCGCGGGATGTCGGGAAACTGCCGGTGCTTTTTGAGTCACAGAAAAGCGGTCAAGCTCTCTCTCCTGATCGGTTTCCGACTGGACTACTCGTGGATATCAATCAGATACCCTTTATTTATTTATTTATTTTTTATAGGGATGTTCTCTAGTTCTTACTGTTTCTGATGAAGTATTTAGCAAAGTTTTCTCTGTTGCCATCTCACAACAAGTTTTACCTCCAAACCGGTAGCCTGAACTATGTCTGATACATTTTATCGTGTTTGCAGTGGGCGTTCCCACTGCGAAAGACAAACCAATCGAAACGGAAAGAGTGAAAGTGATCATCAGGCCGTTACCATGGGAATAGTCTTTTATGAATGCGTAAGTGGGCACTCAGCGCTCCGACTCCGGTTTGTCAGTATGTTTATCATGCTTGTATGATTAAAAACTTGAAGATATTTATCTAAATACATGCCCTACTCATTCTAAACCTGCCGAGCTTCACCGGCGAAGCTCTCGACCCCAGAGGGTCAAAGTTTAACTTGGTTAAACGTGCCCATTATAGGCAGCGCCTCATTGAGAACGTGATGTACAGTAACAGTCAAGTTTGGACATTTTTCCTTCCATTAAGACACTTCATGTCTTAAAGTAATGATGGATGTCGTTTCTCTTTACTTAGTTGAGTGGTTCTTGATATAATATGGATTGCTACAGTTGTGGAATTGGGCTATTTACTGTATTTATTATTTACTGTTTGATCTCAAACACGTTAAAAAAGCAAGAAATTGCACTAATTAACTTTTGACGAGGCATAGCTGTTAATTGAAAAGTATTCCAGGTGACGACCTCATGAAGCTGGTTAAGGGAATACTATGACGCTTTGCACACTGTTGGCAAACACTGGCTACTTTTGAAGAATCTAAAATATGAAACTTTTTTTTTTTTGGTCATCTTGCACATAGTTCCATGTGTTATTTCATAGTTTTGATGTCTTCTTTAGCTCATCTGGCCATAAGGCTGATGAGCTGTTGCCATGGCGTGGAGTCCGTCATCCACAATTCAGTTCAATTGTATCTCCTCCGCCAGTTCTCCACGGGTTACCGTTCCGATCGTTTTGTTTGAAAGAACATCACGCCGCACAAAACTTGGTGGTTGTTTTGTCAGATTTTTTGCTAATGAGTTCGTAATTAGGCCACATTAACGACTTTTCCAGGCCTCTCACTTGAATTGTATCTCCTCTCTCATTTCTCATCTGATTTCAGTTCTGATGGATGTTTTTGGTAGATCTTCCCTTGAGGAACAAAACTTAGTCGTTTGTTTGTTTGATTTTCCGTTAACCTCCTAAGGCCCAAGCTGTTTTTTTACATGCATTTTTTTTATTTCTCTTTGCTAGATGGGCTTATTAGAACCTGATTAGAATAAAAACTAAGCATCATCTTTTGATAAGATGCACTTTTAGAGAAAAAGTATGTCCACATATGTGGATTCTTGTTCCGAATTTCTAAAAAGTGCTGTCCACGCATGTGACCGCTAAGCCCTAGGAGGTTAAATCGTATCTCCTCCCTCAGTTCTCAGTAGATTTCAGTTCTGATTTCTTTATTTGAAAGAACTAGAGCTTCTGCACAAAACTTTTTGTTTTTTTTCTAACAAATTAATTAGGTCAACTTCATGAGTTTTCTTCTGACGAGAACTGTGTCTCCTCTCTCATTTATCATGCGAATTCAGTTCTGATGGATGTTTTGAGCCCATGTTTGCATTAGACCATATCAGCGGATCATCAGATTAATGTTTTTAAAACGATTTGCGTGCACACAGCAACACCAATACACGATTTGCATGCACACAGCAACACCAATACACGATTTGCATGCACACAGCAACACCAATACACGGATACGCTCGGCTCCGCAGGCATGCTGCGCTCCAAATCACTCCGCCCTGAACAGCGAGTGCCCTCTGGAGGGTGTGCACTCCGGCCTTGCGCAGCTCACAGAGCGCACGAGTGAAGTGCACAAGCTGTGATTCGGGACTGAGCCGCTGTGTGTGTGATCCCAGCGCATATCACTTACCACTTGCAAGTGGAAGGATGGCAAGCCTAAAGACAATCATAACTACACAATGGGCAGTATTTGCATCAGTATTTGCAGTATTTTCATACTTTTATACTCTTTAATGAAAGGTGATACAAGGCGGAAGTCCGCGCCGTTTTTCAGCAGTCGCGTCACATGACCAACACCAGCGAATCAGGAAGGTGGATGTCACAGTGACGTTGTCCAATGACGACGCCAGCTAGAGCTCAGCACAGCGTATCCGCGTATTCTCAATGTTTACACAGCACCGGACCAGACACGATCTGGATTGAATACGTGGACCCTGGCGGATTCCCGTTTCCAGGCGGTTTAATGTAAACGGACAGTGCATCCGCGAAGAAAACGAGACAGATACGGTCTAATGTAAACTTGGCCTGAGTAGATCTTCCCTTAAGGAGCAAAATTGAGTCCTTTTGTTGATTTTTCCTGTTGTAAACAATTAGTCATGGAGGTTGGTCCTCTCTCACATTTGTCACATTTTCAGGTCCGTTTGTTTTGGTGGTAATGGTTGTTTTGATGGCAGGCCAGAGGAGCTACTACAGCCTTGATGTTCTGGTTGTTCTAAAATGTATGAATGAGTAGGCGTGTCCAGACTTCTGGCTGGTACTGTGTGGATATGGAACGTTATCAGTCTAGAATCATGACATTAGGCAAGCTGGATATGTTTGTTAAAGCAGGATAAGTTGGGTAGGTGGGCTAACTAGTAAGCTAAGCTTGTTAAAGGGGAACTGAAGTCATTTTTAAACTTGCTTTATTTCTTAATTAACATGTTATTCAATTACGTTTTCAGTTTTATTAACCTTCTATCGTGACTCGTATTGGCATATTATATTACATTTATCGGTCTTTTCGCTTTCTAGCCATGTTGAATGTAGTTCGTTTGGTCCACGGCAGGCGTCGCTTATCCGCGCGATCTTCACAAGACTTATGCGAGACTTCAAACGTGGAGTGTCAGCGCTGCCATTTTGAAAACTGTTTACACAGTGGCCAGGTCGCCATATCATTCCAATTTAGATTAATTTCGAGATTTCCCAGCTTTATCAGTGATGGCGATTACTCCATACAACTTCGAACCAACATGGAGTAGAGAAGAGTTGGAAAGGCGACAGGATAAGGACTAGTCCGTCGCGCTGGTATTTACGTCATTACTGTCGCACAATTAAAACGTGTCAGATCAGACGGCTGGTGGGTTTTCAAAATAATTAATACATGCATGCATTTTTGTGATAAATACATATTATACTGAGTGCATTTCCCACGTAATCCTCACTAAGGTTTCGGACAGCACTACAAAACGGCGTCCCTACTGTATAGTGCCCTGTGTAGTGAGTAGGGAGCGATTTCGGACACGGAAAACTTCCGGCTTGATTACGTCAGCATTCGAAGGAGGGCGCGCGCGTCTTTTGACAACGTTGGCAGATGTCGGTCACTTTGATTTCCGCTGTACGTTTTACTTCCATCCTACGATGTCTCGCACAGGTCTCAGTGAATCTCGTTTACAGCCATTGCTTTGACATATGGACTGATATTACATAGCGTATTTCAAACACTCATAACTTGCTATAGCAGCGACAAAATAGCTGTCAGAAATGCATTCCGACATTTTATAAAATGATAAATAGGATTTTGATAATATAAAATTTGCCTTCAGTTCCCCTTTAAATTTAGAGTTAGAAAACCAACTTGAATCATATAATGGTTCAGTAGTTCACTGAGATGAAATTGGTGCTGATTATTCCACCTAATTGCCTGTAATTACAACCGTCTTCTCTTGGCTTGGAAAGGTGTCTGATTTGATGATGTGCGGTAAGGATGATTGTGTTTATGAACCTAGTGTAATTCTGACCGACGCCCAAAAGCACGTTTCAGAAAACAAATTCTGACTTGCTGTAAAAATTGACTATGGCGTCCTGCTATGTTTTTGTAACCAGGAGACACAGTTGATGTCAGTGACGCATCGCTCTCGGGTTTATAGCTCAGTCGGAAAATGCTAAAATAAAAACTGATGAAAACGAACTTGCACTAGATAAAGAGTGTAAGGCGATCTTGTGAAGAAAATTGCAGCAAAACGTTCAGGGAACTAAAACTGAGTCGGCTGTAATAATCTTGAACGTGGTTAACAGTCAGCCGTTTGTGGAGTGAGCGAAACTCAAACAGGCAAATCTACTGAACTTCATTTGTCCTTTATTTTACATTGAGATACAATCTGTTAACCACAACAGTTATTCATAAATGTTGTTGTTAATCTCACCAAAAAAAAAAAATTATCTGAAAGTCGGTAATCTAAACCGTCATATTGCAGGGAGTTTGTTTTATAAGAACTTTACTGAATAAAGTCACACGTATTTTTAAAAATTAAATTTGCTACATACTTTGGTGTGTGGTTTTTTTTTTTTTTTCCACCCCCTCCCTTCCCTCCTTTTCTTTCAAATGTTTGCGTAGATAATATGGCCATGGACGCAGCTCTTGGACATCCTGCGACGCATTACAGCTCACCCAGGGTTCGAGTCTTTCTCTAAAACACCCATAATATTTACTGGCTTAATTTAACCCTTAACTAAAATGTAAAATGGACCAGAAAATGGTTTATTTTTCAATGAAGAGGTGATTGTAAGAAACATCACCTCCTTTTAAGAAGAAGAAACCTTTGTCACATGCACACTTCAAGCACAGTGAAATTCATCCTCTGCATTTAACCCATCTGAAGCAGTGAACACACGTGCACACCAGTGTTTCCCACAGACCAGGTAGCAATTTGTGGTGCCCCACTGTGCCGATTAGGGAATCGTGCGCGGTGGCGGTCGGTGGAGTCGGTCATTGGGGTGTATGCAAAGTGTTCACAGCGGGCGGTGTTCAAACACACAGTATTTTTCTTCAGAGTCACCTGCTGGGACTATTTTAAAGCTACAAGAAGCATTTGAGATTATTCAGTTCAATCTAAATTCTTTTAAGTTCTTTAAGAGAAGACAGCTAAAACAATTTTTACCAGAACCCTGCCTGGTTTCATTCCTCGACCCAACTTTACATTACAGGGCAGGCCATTAGTTTGCTGGGCTTGATGTTGGTAGAAAACCTGTCTTTTTTAAATTTATGAAAATTACTCACCAAAATTGAAGTTTTTAGTTTTTACTAGAGATGCACCGATTGCAATTTTTTGGGCCGATTCCGATTTCACACTAACACAAAATTCACACAAACATTTTTTCTTTTCCCATCCAATATCTGGCACAAAAACAACTTCCCCCTCATATATTATTTGCCTACTGCTATGGAACACACTTTCATAAGCCTATTTAGATCTGAAAACTTATGCCTTATAGAACAACCCATTTCTTCATTCAGTATCAAAATACAAAAATAATTTCCAGTCATACTTATACCATAGCCATTCTATCATCTTTGTCAAATGTGTATTTGTAGAGTAATTTCCAATGGAATCAAGTGCAACCAAGGTTGTAAAACAAACACAAACATTTTTTTTCTCTCTCTTTGTACAAATCTAAGTAGATGTTTGGTAACAGGCTAACGTATTAATTCCTGTAATGGGAAATTCACATAACCACAAACATTTTCTTTTCACATCCAATATCTGGCACAAAAAAAAATTCACTATATTTGGATACATAATATATCCAAATAGTGAATTTTTTATTTATTTATTTTTGTTAACGGCGCGCGTGCCGTTGCTAGTTAGGCGCGCAGGACTGACACTGTTCTGCGCAAGCGCAACACAATCGCACTAGAAAGCATGTTCAAGCTGCCAGAGTAGCTGCAGTCTTTTTAGTTGCGTATTACGAGCATTTCCACTTTCATCTCTGTGATACACAAGTTTTGATCGGCAGAAAATCGGCATATTTTAATTTTGCCCGGCCGGTCGCCGGTCATGGCTGATCACGTGAAAATTGGCCGATTCCGATCGCCAGCCGGTCAATCGGTGCATCTCTGGCTTTTACCTTAGTTTTTTGCCTTTTTGGTGGCAATCTTTCATTCATTCTTTAGTTGACATTCAAGGAATAAATTGCAAAAAACAAGCTGGAGGTTTTTATTTTAAATATTGAACTCAACCAATACTAAAATGAAATAAATAGTATAATGTAACAAAATAATAAAATGTCATAATTAGATGTAAGAAACCACTTAAGGTAACACCAAGGCAACTAACAATAATGAAAAAGCATTACCCTAATTGGTGCAAAGCCTGCATGCCCTATCAAAACATTTAATTCTGTGTGGCTTCCTGGAAAAAAAAAAACTCCAGTGCCCTATCGTAAGGGAAGTGATTGCTGAAACGGGATAATGCAATAAGGCCGGTTCCTCGCGTCAAGCTGCTACTGTCTGCATCAAAATTGGTTTATAGCCTGACTCAGGGATGTCCGTTTCCTGTAAGCCAAGAAGGCTATGATAAAGCTCATCATGAGCACGACTTAGGCTACCTTTTAAAATAAGGGGTCGGAGGCGAATCAGGAAGGCTGCGTTATTTTTAATTAGCCTAACAGGCCTACTTGCAGTCCGGGTATATGCGCAATGGCAGGCCTGTGGACACGCCTCTGTGTGTGGGTGTGTGTGCACATGCGTGAACAAGAAGAAAGAGCACTATGAATGAACGGAACGATACGCAACGGAATTTTTTTTTTTCAAAATCGCGAGTCTGATTGTGTGGCGATAGGAATCCATTGTGTGGCGCTGCGCCACACAATGGTCTATGTATGGGAAACCCTGCACACACCCAGAGCAGTGGACAGCCACACCAGAGCGCCCGGGGAGCAGTCAGGGGTCAGGTACCTTGCTCAAGGGCACTTCAGCCCAAGGCCGCCCCACGTTAACCTAACTGCATAGCCTGGCTAACGCGACTTCAAAGCTCTCCGACCATTTGGTCTGGCCAAGCTATTAAGCCAAACCGTTTCCCAGAGCCTGTGGTTGACCCGCCTCCCTGAAATGCCTCAGTTTGCTACTGGTAGAAGCCAGAAAAGGCTGTGACGAAGCTTAAACCAATCACATCACTCTTTTCTCTGACGTATGCGACGCGACGGGGCTAACTGGTAGATTAAACTCTTACCGAAGCCGGTCGGGAGCAAGGCGAAAACGTCCTTCCTTTCAATAAATACCTCCAGGGCTGCTCTTTGCTCCGTTTTCAATGAGAACTTCCCGTTGAATGCTTTCAATACAGCATCTACCGCTGCGTTAAAGGCTTGCTGCTGCTCCATGTTCGTGATGTGAATGAAGCGCTTCCGGCATAGATTCTGTAAATCTATGGCTTCCGGTCGCAGTTCTACTACGTCAGTGCCTTGAACACGCCTCTACCCAGGGCCGTTGGAGATGCTCAAAGTTGATTGGTTCCCGATTTTTCGGGAGCTTGGAAATGCTGTAGATAGCCTGCCTGGCCAGACTAAGCTCGGAACAGGCCCTCGTGTTGCGTCACGCTTAGGATGGGCGGGCCCAGGCTACTAACTGCATGCCTTTGGACTGTGAGGGAAACCAGAGCACCCGGAGGAAACCCACGCAGACACGGGGAGAACATACAAACTCCACACAGAAAGGCCCTCGCCGGCTGCTGGGTTCGAACCTGGAACCTTCTTGCTGTGAGGCGACCGTGCTAACCACTTACACCACCGTGTATACACATGATATACGGTAGTGTGCAGGAGTCTGAGGCCCATATAAAGAAATGCTGTAGACCAAAAATGGCTTAAAAATAATGAAATGTTTTTCAGTGTTTAAAAAAATATTAAAAACAGCAGTAAGCCATAATCAATGAAACAGTCAGTATTTGGTGTGAGATGACCCTTTTGCTTAAAAAAAAATTGTTGTCTCAGGTACAATGAGTGCAGTTTTATAAGGAAATGAGCTGTAGGTTTTATTGAACATCTTGAAGAACCAGCCACAGTTCTTCTGGACACTTTGACTGTCACACTCGCTTCTTCATTCTGCACCAAAACCCAGCAGCCTTCATTAGGGTTTCTTCTTTTTTTAATCTTATGTAATATGCTGCTCAGATACAAACTTTTTTTTTTTTTTGGTCCCCCTGTAACATTTAATTTTGTGCTGGAAAACGAATGTTTGGAACTCTAAAACGTTTTTGTATTGACTTGATAATGTAGGAATCATAAAATAGAAATCTAGAACAAAATTTGTATAAAAAAAATATAAGGTGCCTAAGACTTTTGCACAGCGCTGTATATGTACATATGGTTATCTTTTTAACTAGGGCTGTCAAACAATGGGGAAAAAAAATCTAATGACGTACATTGTGATTAATTAATCTAAATTAATTGCGTATGTTAGTTTTTGCTGTAAAAATATTTCAATTCAAATGAATTTTGGCAGATGAGCGAATCAACAAATAACATTATAGACTTTAAAACTGTTGGGCGCAGGCATCAGCTTAGTGCCTGGTGTCAGTTTTTAATCCCCCGCTGGCTGAAAGGCCCGAAGGGGGATTATGTCGTGGCGATGTCCGTCCGTCCCAGGAAGGGCGCTCGCCTTCTGACATCAGCTCCTCTCACAATTGTTGGAGGAATTTCACAAAACTTGGCAGAATTCTTTGTTATATCTCGGTAATACACGTATTGTAATTTTGTTCAATTCGGTCGCATTTTACCAGAGTTACAGCCCTTGATTGAACAAAATTATACTTTGACAATGTCATGACGGTGTATTTTCCTTCTGAAATCAACTTCTCTCTCAATTGTTGGAGGAATTTCACGAAACTTGGCAAAAGGCTTTGTTATATGTTGGCGGTACGCCTATTGTTCTTTTGTTCAATTTGGTCGCATTTTACCAGAGTTACAGCCCTTGATTAACAACCTTGGACTTTGACAGTTTCATGAAGGTGTGCTTGCTTTCTGACATCAACCCCTCTCACAATTTTTGGACGAATTTCTCGAAGCTTGGCAAAAGGCCTTGTTCTATGACGGTAATGCGCATATTGCGATTTAATTTCGTTTGTGAAAAGTTTGCCAGAGTTTTCCCTTGATTTTTTTAAAATAACTTTTTTGACAATTTCATGAGCATGTACGTTCTTCTGAAATCAGCTTGTCTCAAGCTGTGGAGGAATTTCACCAAACATGGCAAAAGGCTTTGTTATATGACAGTTATACGCATATTGATATTTCATTTAATTTGGGCAAATTTTACCAGAGTTACAGCCTTTGATTAACAAACTTGTACTTTGGCAGTTTCATGAAGGTGTGCTTGCTTTTCTGAAGTCAACTTCCCGAAATCAACTGGCCGAAAGGCCCGAGGGGGAATTATGTCATGGCGTTTGTCTGTCCGTTCGTCCCGGGAAGGGTACTCCCCTTCTGAAATCAACTCCCTCTTACAACTTTTGGAGGAATTTCACGAAGCTTGGCAGGATTCTTTGTTGTATGCATATTGCAATTTCGTTCAATTCAGTCATATTTTACCAGCGTTATGGCCTAGCTGCCGGCGGGGGATATTGTGCTCCCATACCCCTTTTCCACCAAATCAGTTCCAGGGCTGGTTCGGGGCCAGTGTTGGTGCTGGTTCACAACTCGTTCAACTTGCGAGCCAGCTGAGAACCAGTTTGCTTTTCCATCGCTCGCGGTGCTAAGGGAAGCCACGTCATTACGTCGCTGTATACGTCAGTTACGTCGCTACGTTTGCATAAACCTTGGCGCAAATACCAAAGCAAAAACAACACGGAAGAAGCAGCAGCAACAAGAACAATAATAATGGATGACTTCACGTTTGTACAGCTGCTGCTTCTCGTCGCTTAAAAATGGCGATCTTTTGCGGTCTTATTGTTGTTGGTCTTAACAACTCCGCCCCCCTGCTGACATAAGCGGTTCTTTCCTCTGGCCCAGCAGAGAGTTGGTGCTAGCCTGGAACCGGTTTTTCTGGCCCCAGAGCCAGTTCTTTGTCAGTGGAAACAGAAAACCCGGTTCCAAACTAAGCACTGGCTCCGAACCAGCCCTGGAACTGCTTTGGTGGAAAAGGGGCAATAGAGCACTCTTGTTAGCATGGTTAATGCAAATGACTGAAATTTCCACTCCGTGTCAATGACGTGTGCAGTAACACCAAGGTAATTGTAATTGCTAACTGAAGTCAAGTGATCCCCAGTCAGCGCAATATATTCGGCTCCCGCCCCTGCATCATCTTGTGTTCCCTTTTCTGTGTTGTAAAGCTGCTGGATTTTGGACACCGTTGTATTTCTTGATGGCGGCTTGTAAATTGTGTCAGAAGATGCTATCTGTAAAGCTTCTCTTAACCCCCTGTCCTCGATCACTGAAACTGGTCTGCAGGCCATTGCAATCCATTTAGTAAGGGAGGGAGTTAGTCGGTCACAGCAAGAATTGCTAAGTTTGCATCCAAACGCCTGGTCGAGTGTGGCTTGACAAGGCTGGCTGCTAATGTTGGTATCAAGGGGTGTGCTAGCTTGTACCGCCAGGTCTGCTCCTAAATGTTTTTGCGTTGAGGTGATATTTCGGTCTTGGCGAACTCCTATGGAATGGAAAATTCCTTCTTTCAGAAATTGCATCTGTCAACGGTTCCATCTGGGCGGGTTTTTTTTTTTCTTAAATATATAAACACAAATGTTTCATTCACTGGACTAAGCAGCGCGTTCTCATCTGCCGCCTTCATTTTAGTCGCTTGTGGCCAGAATGGCACTGGGTCAACGGAATGAGATTAATCAGTTCATTTTTTTTTTTTTTACACAAGGTTTTTTTTTTTTTTTTTTTCCTGTGATTAATTAATTGAAATTAACGTGTTATTTTGACAGCCCTGCTTTTAACCTTTCACCCAGTGAATTTGCTAAGCCTCCGTCTCTAAACCTATTTGAACACACACACGCTTACCTTGGCTTGTGTAATGGGTCAGGTGTGTTGACGGAGTGCCCACTGTTCTAAGCAGAAACCTGTAATCTCTCTCGATGGCACAGCCAACACAGGAAAACGTTGTTGGCTCTTTTTACCTGCTTGCCTGACTGACTCTCTCGCTAGATATAAGAAGCGATTACTTCAGATAATTGGCTGCTCAGTTTATTGTTTAATTTTTCCAAAGCATATTACTATACGCATAAATCTAACTATTAGGCAGAAAACAATTCTCCCACTTCATGATTCGATTTGAGTCGCGATATGGCGTTCACGGAGTTTTCCCTTTTTGTTTTTGAAAAAAAAAATTATGAACCAAAAAGCAACATTTATTTTCTTATTCTTTTTCAACTTAAATATTCCTTTTTTGTTAAATAATAAAAAAAATCCTTAATAAGCAACAGTAATTATTTGCCCACATTTGTTGGAGTACAATATAATAGCCTATTAACTAATATTCCATCCATCCGTTATCCATAACCGCTTATCCTGTGCAGGGTGAAATGGTGAAAATGTAATAAGCCTTTTAAAAAAGAAATAAACTTAACATTTGTTCTACCTTTTATTTGTTTCACTTTCAGCAGTCTGTAAAAAAAGAGAGAGCTTGGCTTTCTTGTTAAATCTTTAAAAAAAAAAAGTCAGTCACACAACAGCTGTTTCACATTTTAGGTCTGTGGTTTTGTTTTGCTTTTTTGTGCGTTTTTGCCAGCATTAGAGCTGTGTTACTTCCACCTACTGTGAAGTCTGGTGTATTCCTGATATTGTACGTTATTGCACCCTCCATTATCTAAACGATGCAGTTGCAGCTCAGGGGGGAAAAACTAAGATTACGCAGCCTGATTTAGGGCCAGTTTACATGAGGACGCTGTCGGGTAAAAACGACTAAATATTTTATCGGAAGTGCCTTTCGTCTACACGGGGACGGCGTTTCCGAGGCTGAAAAATGGAAAAAATTGAAA